>NW_014040038.1:10645-23940 GCF_001186125.1 Sphaeroforma arctica JP610
TCGAAGTTTACACTATGAAGGCTGCAAATCAGACCAAGAAAACTGATGAACGTTCCAAGAGTGATGTGCAGTTGGCACAACTCTCTATACCGACAGGCAATATATAAAAGCTAATATATAGGGGTAATCTTATTTATTTCAAGAATAGTAGTGGCATAAATTCGTATTAACCAATAGGAACGCTTAATTATTGACTAGTAGCGTGAGTCAGGTAGTTTCATATCCAATTGGGTTGGTAGTCGTTCTTGGTGGCGAATACGGACCGTTTCTACCTTATTTTTGCCAGTTTTCAAGGTCGCTCAGATATTCAAGATGGCCAATTCTTAAATTTGCCGGACGTTCTGCACTCTGGCGATGACTCTTGAAACAACTGGCGAGCGGAAGGCTGACAGGTCAAATGTAAATTACAGATAAAGAAGCAACAGTATAAACGCGAATGGTATAAATTACCAATCTTTATCCTCGCTTGCTGCATCACGAGACCAAATATTACACATTGACATGCAAATCAATGGCAATACATACATGGCACTTGTAGACCCAGGAGCACAACGGTCAAGTATGAACAAAGTAAGTTAGCTGAACTATATCTATCATGTAGCATCTAGGGACCAGATTATCAAAAAGCCAATCCAAATCCCAAATCCCCAGAATAATCAAATAATGAGTTTTGGAATTAGGATTGGAATATTTCTGATATTAGAGTCATCAGAAATATTAGCGGTAGAACCGGTACGCTTAACCGGGACTCCCGCGTGTGAGAGAAACACACAAGTAAATCCTGAGTCTAGTGGAAACATAAATAGAGACTCAGTTTGGTTCTCTCATACTAGGGACTTTTCCTAGCTGAGATATCTGTACTTGAGAAGAGGTCTATTGTGTCCTATAGTCTTGTACCTTCCAGCTACTCTCCACACTCTACATTTTTTACAATATCCTTACCTAGATAAGTCTAATAATTTACACTTTACAACCAAGAAGGAAGTAGGAGTGAAGCAGCACACTGGGTGACTTTAACTTTAGTAAAAAATATCCCACAAGGGGTGCCGATAACGACGAAGAAAGTTCTAGAAGAGAGGCTCCAAAGAACTCGGACCGCTGAAGAAAAAAAATAGAGGACTCTCAACAACCAGAGGCTAGTAGCAGCGTGGGCACGAGCAAACTCAGCAAGAAGTTACCTGAATAGTTGGATAAGCAAAGAATAAGAACGAGCAAGGTAACCATATTGTGTTTGCAAGAGCACCGTATGCCAAAGTGAGTACCACGTTACACAAGCGAAAGTATTGTGTGCACAAACAGGCAGTGTCCAAGTGAGTGGTTGTAAAAGTTATGCAAGTGTAGGTAACGTGTCTCAGTGAAGAATTGATAAGTAAGGAGGCTAAAACAGTGATAAAAAAAGAGAAAGCTGTCACGGTGATTAGTTCATCAAGGTTGAAGTTTTTCCTAGATTTTCGAACAAGAAAACAACTTGATGTCATAATCACTAAAAGAACACTGACACGTCACTCAGTTCTCGTATACAAAAAAACAGTAACTATATGCACGTGACACCGTTAGAACATTGCATGCACATAAAAACACAATCACACAGTACATTGCAGGACACAAATCAGCTAAAAACTTGCCGATTTACCTGCAGATAACAATACAAGCTATAGTCCATAACGTACTAAGCCTAAGAAAGACAAATAGTGACCCGATCACATATACACATCAGAATCAGATGTACACAAAGTGAAACTAATATAGCACGTAGAACAGGACATTTATAGTAATTACAATAAGTCTACCAACAGCGTGCAAACACAAGGCAACATTAATTAGTGGTATACTACTCTAGAAGAGAAGACTCGTATATTACACGAACATATGCTAAGGCAAATATAACCAGATCAAGAATACAAAGTACTTAAAGTAAGATCTAGGGGAGCAAAAAGTCAATGGAATTGTGAGATAACGAAGTCAACTTGATAAACAGAGTATAACTAGCATCTAGAATGAAGCTATCACAAGGTGACCAGACATTAAACTCAGAATCTAATTCAGAGGGCAATTAGATGATTTCAATTAGAATTCATATGATTTACATGCGTTACACTGTCAGTACCTCAAACTCGATCACAAGGTCGAAGAGAAATACACAACTAATACATACAGCTAAGAGCAAGATATTAGAACGTTACATACTAGGAGTCAACTATAAAGAAAACCAGGTATACATACAAACAATGATTATATACATAGACCCTATGAAATCAGCTATTGACATGCAAACATCATAACGAATAGTTCAATGACGAGCAGTAAGAAACGCCACTGCAGGCATACTACTTAGATAACAGAGCACAAACATTAGTGAATGATAACCTCTTATTAGATGACCCTATAATTATTCAGAGTGCAATCCACATCCAATATATAAATAGTAAGGGACATCGAAGCAAGGAGATCATCCAACACATCACACAACATAAGCTTTCAAAACGAGATCAACATAAGGTTACGCAACGAAGATCAATAGCATTACAACAAACACAAGACATAGACGACGCACCATCAAAAAGATTCTATGGCTAGTACCATTCAATCACATAAAAAGAATCACGAACCATCAGTTCAATAAAGAGATAGAACATAAACCCGCGACGTGTACTGGAACTGCAAACAAGTGCTACCAAGCCATGTAACCCAAAATAAGGACATATCAAGAAGATGGTATAAACAAGTCACATCAGAAATAACATCAAACCACTGATTCGAACAGAATCAAGTCAATCGAACACGCAGGGTACAACAACACTCAAAAAGAAAAAGCACAGTGACAGTACGAATTGATTCACATTATCATTGCACAACACAGATCCAGCAAAGACAAAACTGGGCAATATCTGAGCATAAGACATCACGGGACTTCGAACAGGAGGCCCAGGCATTGGATGTAAAGAATCACAATACGGTATACACACGTGTATCAAACACAATCAAGAAGTAGGGGTAGGATACTCTACAATACACACACCCTAAATAACACTTCAGCAAATACAGCCAGTAAAACTACGAGTACCACTGTGAAAAGAATATAACAATAGTGGCGTCATTAGGACCGAACATCTCATTCAGACCACATATGAGAAAATAAGTTCTCACATAACGGAATAAGCACAAGTGACTAAATTCTCACGTGATGGAATAAGCACAAGTGACGTCAAACGTGACGGAATAAGCTCGACTAACAAACACCGTTTTTAACCCTCATAAATACAGGCGACAAAGCAACAAGCTACCGGGCCATACAGCACGGTACACACTTCCAGCGGAAGTGCAGCAAAGCAACAACACTACAATAGTATGTAAAACAAATCAAAATTTTCTTTCTTTTATATGAATTATTACTAAAGACGAGGGGGTAAAGCGCGCGCTTTCGCAAAAAAATATTTAGCCAGAGTCTTTATTAATAATCCACTAACACCCACGCACCAACACAGAATTTTGGAAATGCCATCAGCAACCAGAACAAACGTGTACAGTGGGGGGGGGGGGGGGAGTGAAGGCGCGGATGACGTGGGAGTCAGCCAAATGGGGGGGCCAAGCCCAGACAATAGTCCGGGCCAACCTACACCGGCGGGGGTACCATCGCAACGTCAGCAATGCGTCTAGAAATAGACAAGAATATCTGTCAAGGCAATCACGTTCTGTTGAGTCGGTTTAGGGTAGGCATACATGATCAACAGCCAGAGCGCCGCGTGCCACTAGTGGATGCGGAGCTCATACGACGATATGACCAAGCGATCAACGATTGTGGTGATGATGAGGAAGACAAACTCATTCAAATCAGTCTATACATTAGTGAACTAGTGCTCATGCGTTCATGCTTGGGCGATCAGATATATGAACCCTCTCTTAATAAACTACTCAAGACTTCTAAAATTCCTAAGATACCTCAGGATAGTTTCTTTAGAATGGAAAATTGCGAAGATATCATAGAGTTCACTACACAATGTAGTGATCTATTCTTAGCTATGTCAATGCCAATGTGCCAGTACCCAGCACTAGTGAGGAGCCTATTGGATTCCACTGATGCAACGGAGAAAGCCAAATCAGTACTCAATAACTTAAGAGATTCTGAGACACATACGACTAGGCACTTCAATGATCCTGAGCAGTTCAATAGCATCATCATTAATCAACTCGGATCACATCCAGTAGACTATCTATTGGAGAAGTTTCTCGATGACATGCAGAATAAGGAGATGAACGTCGAAGTGCGCACAGAGCGAGTGCACAAGACAATGGCGATGTTAGAGGAGCGTTACCGCAACTCAGACAAGGAACCCATACACTTCCAAATTTATAAAGTACAAAGGTACCTAGCACTTAAGTACTATGAATTGAAATCAGTGGTGGACATTCTAATCACAGGAGACAAGCAACCGGAGGGGAGTGAAGGACACTTGTCTGACATAGAACACGCCAAGTTTCATACTATGATTGAGACACACATAAGAACGGCGGCTGTGACCCAAGCAGAGCGTGTGTTGAGGGATCAGGCGCGAGCAGCAAACAAGCGCAATAACGCACAGACGAACACGCAAGTGGAGGATAACTACTCTACGAACGCTAACAAACGGCACAAGCCAGACAATGGTGCACACAACCAGAACAAGCAAGGGGGGGCAGACACAGAAAATGAAAGGAGCACGTGAAGAGCGTGCATGCCCCTAGTGCCAGATTATGCCATCCCCACATCGGTACAGCGAATGTCCCGAGAAGAAAGCAATTCAAGCCAAGAAGGCTGAGCAGCGAGCCAAGAAATATGTACAGATAGCAAGACTGTCCATCACATCTGGCAAGGTGGAGACATCACAGAAAGTGATGAGCACTGAAAACACTGGTGGGCGGAAGCAAACATGATTGACCCGGCTGACAGACTGAATGTATTTACAGATGAAGAACGTTGTTAATAAATGCAAATGATATAAATTATCAACCTTTATCTTTACTTCCCGCACCACGAGACCAACGTTTACACATTGACATACAAATTAATGGCAATACATATAATGCACTAGTAGACTCGGGTGAGCACAACACTCATGCATGGACAAAAGTGTAGTGTCAGAACTATATCTTTCTGTTAGAGCGCCACCGGGGTATATACAACTAGCACAAACAGATGCAAGAATATAACGCACTGGATCAACAGAATTTTGTGACATTAATTATGGAGGTAGGAAGATCTCTCAGTTTTGAAGTATTGGACTTCCCAGACAAAAAGACACCAATACTTCTAAATATGGACATTCTACCATATATAGGTATATACATAGCAGGGTTAATCAATCCACTTATGCCAACAGATGCGAAATGGGAATCGCTCCTCACACCACATGAAGAGGACCCAGAGCACGAACAAGAAGGTTTCAGAGAGTCACTTACAGACTTACTGGATCAGGTTCCAAAGTCACAGTACCTGCAGATGAAATCATCGTCAGACAAATGAGGCACGCTAAAGTCAACTTTGTTCCGCACAAATACATTCCGCAAACGGATGAGAATGTGCAACGACTGCTTAAAAATGGTCACATATACAAACGCGACACGCCCACAACGGTGAACCTGCCGTTGTTATTAACAGGTGAACATGACCAAACGGGTCTCCTCAAGAAAGTAAGGACATGTCTAGACTTACATGAGATCAATTATCAATATGAACAAGACAAGTTCATGTTACCGAAAATAAAGGAAGTGTTACACAACCTAGAAGGGGCACAGTTCTTTTCAAAGCTATATCTTACAGGAGGATTTCACCACTTTTTTGTAAACGAAGCTAGCCAACACTTCTTCACATTCTCGTGGAGAGGAGCGCAATACTCATTCAAGTCCGCGCCGTTTGGACTACACTTACTCACAGCACAATTCCAGAGAGTCATGGCGAATCTGCTCATAGATACAAAAGGAGTGCAAGTGTATGTAGATAACATAGTCATTGCGAGTCTTACAGAAGAAGAACACCGCAAGACAGTTCGTGAAATAATCAAGCGACTGAATAGCGCAAACTTCCGACTCAATCACAATAAGTGTACCTTTGCGGTCAAAGTGGTCAACATTCTTGGGGTGAAAGTCACCACACAGGGACTCAAGGCAGACCCTGAGAAACAGAAAAGAATGATGGATTGGCCACTACCCAGAACAAAAAAGATCTGCACAAAGCAGTGGGACTAGCAAATTACATGCGAGACCATGTGCCCAACTTTGCTCACACAACAAAACACTTTCGGAACCTAATGAAAGAAAAAATGAACCGGGACATATTCATGTTATGGACTCCGGAACTAATAAAGAAGTGGGAAGAACTCAAAGAAGCCATCGCCTGTTCAGCAACGCTAGCATACCCTGTCGATGGGATACCGTTTCAAATTATGAACGATGCTAGTGACTATAGCATAGGAGGGTGTTTATTTCAAGTCATCGATGGAGTTAGAAGAGGCATTCTCTACTTCTCAAAAGGCTTGAACCCAGTACAACAACGCTATGGCACAAATACCAAAGAGCTACTAGCACAGGTATACAGCCTGGAACATTTCTCCGAATACATTAAAGGGGGGCATAACACTGTGGGCAGATCACAAAGCGCTCACGCAAATGAACAGTCAACAGACGTTACATCCAATGCTAGCCAAATGGATAGCGAAAACGGTCCACCACCATTTCTCCATCATACATGTCCCAGGCAAGGACAACCAGATGGCAGACATGTTGTCACGTCTCCATGGAGATACTTTTAGTACTAAAGAGTCAAAAGTATTACAAAAAGCGAATGAGGCAACACAAAATAGCCAAGAGTACAACACCTTGGAAACAAACATGCCCAGTACCATATCGGCTATAGATTGGATGCTACATCCCAGATTCTATCAAGAAGCGGAACAAAGGTTTGGAAAGTTCACTGTAGATCTGATTGCACCGGCACACAATGCACACACATATAAATACTACACCAAGGAACAGAATGCGCTACAACAAAAGTGGGCGCAGGAAGTGAATGCATGGGCGAACCCACCATGGGAACTCATATCTTATATCCTTGACAAAGTCATTGTAGAGGCAACCAGTATCACTATATGTGTACCATATTACCCCAATGCTTCGTGGTTTCCAAACTTCTTGTCTTTACTACTAGGAGACCCGATGCTAGTGGAAAACACAAGCAATACTTTCCTAAAAGAGGTCAAGAAGGCTTGTGGCAGGACCCCATGGGGTGTCACATTAGTCGCAAAGATAGGAGCGAAGTCCCCATACTTTGACACAACGCGGGAACAACCTGCTATACATGTTGCGGCATCAGAACCAGTTCACTCTGGGGATGCACCACAGGCAATAGAGTATGAGACACGTGTCAACATCATCGAGCAATACCACACCTTGGGACATTACCCTTCTGAGGAAACGGTACACAAGTTGCAAACAGATGGACATGATTGGCCTGATATCCAACAACATGCACACAAGTTCATTGACGGATGCATACCATATCTCAAAAAAAAAAAGATACACAAAAAGGGATTTCATCCCTTACAATCAATCACAGCCGCATATCCAGGTGACAGAATCCAAGTGGACACCATAGGTCCACTATTGAATTCCAACAGAGGACACATATATGTGTTAGTATGGCTTGATGTACACTCATCATATGTCATTTTACGTCCAATGATGGACAAATCAGCGGCTACTATAGCACGCACGCTGGTACCAATCATGTGTGAACATGGATTCCCACAAATCATACAGACTGACCATGGCACTGAATACGTTGACAACATACTCTCAATAGTTGTTGAACAAGCGCCAATGCAACACCTAGTCTCTCGGCCGTATCAACCTAAAGTCTTAGGCGCGAACGAACGATCACATAGAGACCTCATGCCACTTATACGGAAATTCGTTGAACAGAATCCAGGTAACTGGTGTTCACGACTTCCATTCGTACAGATGGATCATAGTCTGCGTACATCCAGAAGACACATGTCACCGCGCTTTAATGTGTACTTTGGTCGCAGACAGAATCAACTCACGGACTACCCGCGCCCAGTACAACAGTATATTGGGAAGAGCGACTGCCAAATCTCGAAGAAGCCATTAGGCCACAACTAAATAGTATTGTTGCACGGTATCAAGAGAAGATGCCCGCAGCATACGATCCAAAATACCAAAAGAAGTACGTAAACTTACAGGAAGGGGACCTTGTCATGGTTCGCTATCAAGGTGAAATGAACAAATTAACAGCACCAAATGGTGGATTATACAAAATAGTATGCAGGGAGGGCAACGGGTATTTTGTCTGTAACCTTGATGGGACTAAAGCCCCCGAGTATTCTGACTCGATCAGTGATGAGCTACTGGGCCTCGTAAAAAAGGCCAGTGCTCCGGAAGCATTCACTTACCAATCACGTACAACCAAACGAAGAGACTCAGTTCTCATCGATAGTCGACGACAGGCGGTCCATCCGAGGTGATGGATCCTAGGAGTACCTACTGCAATGGACAGATGGTGAGCGTACCTGGACGTATGAATCAGACATCGCAGATGCTGATGTCATTACAACATACCGTCAACGTCGGAGACGTAAAAGAAGGCAGTCAAGGCCAAAGAAGCCAGCGACAACGAGCACTGATGAAAGATCAGCGAGCCACAGACAGCGTACGAGGCGGGGGACCTAAGTTATAAGCATGCTCCAGCATGCTCCCCCCACTCCACCAGAGGGATAAGGACCAGAGACTCGGTTGCAGAGCCACCGTTTTTTCCTAAGCCAAGTTGAGGTTAACCGAGAGCACCGGTCAAGACTGACTCCGATGAGCGTGGTAGAGGAATCCTGCTAAACTATAAATTTAATTAATCAGTAATATGTAATAGATAATGTGGTAGGTTTTTCATTTTATGCCTCCTAAGAGACAAGTTTTTCCCTGTATACAAACACCAGCCTCTAGATAATCTAGTACTGTAAGATGTCACTTTCTACTCCTACGCAGGCTAAGAAGCATAAAGTTGGGGGACTGTAGCATCTAGGGACCAGATTATCAAAATGCCAATCCAAAACCCAAAACCCAGAATAATCAAATAATGAGCTTTGGAATTAGGATTGGAATATTTCTGATATTAGAGTCATCAGAAATAGTAGCGGTAGAACCGGTAAGCTAAACCGGGACTCCCGCGTGCGAGAGAAACACTCAAGTAAATCCTGAGTCTAGTGAAAACACAAATAAAGACCCAGTTCGGTTCTCTCAGACTAGGGACTTTTCCTAGCTGATATATCTGTACTTGAGAAGGTCTATTGTATCCTATTGTCTCGTACCTTCCAGCTACTCTCCACACTCTACAATCAGTCAGAGCGCAACCAGGCTACATAGCATTAGCAAAAACAGATGTGATAATACAAAGAATAGGGTCAACCAAAGTATGTGACGCTAACTACGGACTTCTAAGTATGAATATCCTTCCTTACTTTGGTGTATATATAGCAGGATTTATAAATCTACTTGTACCAACAGATGCAAAATCGGAATCACTACTCACTCCGCATGAGAAAGACCCAGCGCATAAACAAGAAGGGTTCAGAAAGTCACCTGCAGACCTCCTAGAAACCAATGCAAAAATACCTCCTGACGTACATTGCAACCTGTCAGGCCCCAAAGTTACGGAGCCTGCAAATAAAATCTATGTCAGACAAATGGGACATGCCAAAGTAAACTTTGTACCACAGATGTACATCCCACAAACGGATGAAAATATGGTCACCTATACAAACGAACAACACCAACAACGGTGAACTTACCACTGTTATCTACAGGATAACATGACCAAACAAATTTCCTCAAGAAAGCAAGGACATTTTAGACTAACGCGAGAGTAATTGCAAATACGAACAAGACAAATTTGTACTACCAAAAATAAAGGAAGTATCACACAACTGACAAGCAGCACAATTCTTTTCGAAACTAGAACTCGTGGGAGGAATTCTACCATTTCCTAGTAGATGGAGCAAGCAGGCACTTCTTCACATTCTCATGGAGAAGAGCGCAATACTCATTCTAAGTCAGCGTCTTTCGGTCTGTACTTATCACAGCAGAATTCCAAAAAGTTATGGCAAACTTGCACCGCCCCCCCCCCTAGCCTGCGTTTACCCCACCGAAATGATTTGGCCGATATGAATAACGAACAGGCCGATATGAAATACTCAACGATCCGATATGGCGGTCACATGGCCGAGATGAAGGTATACAGATCTCGTTAGGGGCCGTATAGTGTACATGGGGGGGGTCTACATGGGATGTACGGGGTGATATGGGGTTATTATGGTGGTACACGCATTCGTATAGGCGACCTATATGGGGTTGACAGACAAGAAGGGGCACCGAGAAGACGACCATAGTCCAGGACGGCCCTATGAGGGTCCATGGACCAGACCATATGGGCCGTCCTGGACACGTCGTTCAAGCCCTTGGATGCCAAGACGGTGGACTGGCACGACAACGCGCATGAATGACGTCGCAGTCCATCTATCGGGCGGCATATCGGATGTCCAAGACACTTGAATCGCCGCCGACCCGCTGTTCATTTGGCATATCGGACCTGCAATATGGGAACGGATACTATGAATTGTACAAGATGGTATGAATATAGACAAGATAGTTATATAGGACGACGATATGATACATGATGGATGAGCAACTATCGTAGTTGGGCCGTGTATCGTGACGCGGTGGACGTTGAATTTTGACATCATGTCAGATTTTGGCATATGCATAGGCGTCAATATGAGATGTCTATAATGATATGTGGATGGTCAACGAAACGGCGCACACGATACGAGCAGGTATTTTATTTGATTTCGTCATGGTTGAGTTAGAGAGATTTAATTTGACGTGACGGGGATGTCCATAATGATATGTCGATGGTCAACGAAACGGCGCACAGGATATGAGTAGGTAGTTTATTTGATTTCGTCGTGGTTGAATTAGAGAGATTTAATTGGACGTGATGTATGATTTGTTTCCAAATAAACACATAAGTCGTAATATATATTTTATTTATTTTTTCGTTGCCGACCTAAATGGTGACGAATGTGATTGTGTAAAAAAAAAATAGTGAAGTATGCCGTATATGGCATATAGTAGGTTGAGGGTACGTTGAATGGTTTTGTTTTTATGAGAGTTTGCGACATGTTGGTATTGTATTATACGGGATTAAATAGAAAACAGAAGAACATGACGTGGTCTGATATGTACTCGGGTGGAAGGGGCGTAATGGAGTATATAATTGGGCTGTGATGGTGTATTGACAATATGCGAGAAAAAAAATTGTTTATGATTAAGAATTGTGAGAAAAGGGGGGGACGGTGATCATATTTACACTGTAAAGATAAAAGACATAAATATATATATTCAAGATGGACCTAAGAAAATCGTTAAAAGTATATTACTGTACGGCCAATGATTCGGTGTGGCGTGGGAATTTGCCATTGTGATCAGAAGAAAAAGGAAAGTTAAAAGAAAACTCCGTGGGTACTAAAAAGAATACAACGAGATTGATATCGACTACCCTTAAAAAGAAAACCACCGTGATGAACAGGACAAGTCCGGGTACCGGGAACTCTCGGTCCAAGTCGGTCTCCCCACCGAGACTTAGGGTTCCAATAAGTGAGCCTGAATCTGGTGGAAGTGGCCGTTTCAGTGCAACATCGAAGGGTAATGTGACTATTAGATCCGCACCTGAATTGAATACAAAGCCGACGTCCGAGACGGCGGCGGAATTAGAAGAGATGTGTAAGAAGTCCGACATCCGGGTCATATCTGATGTACAGGGAAATAGAACCAAGGCCGCGACCGTTGGGTCTAGAATGGTGATGGGTAAGAAGGGTGTGCTTAGTTTTGGGCTCGTGGCGTACGACCCAAATGCTAAACCGAACCGGAAATGGCGCAATATGTGGACCGAGTTTGACCATTTGAATGAGGACTCGTTCTGTTTCCCCGACGTGACGAAATTGCCCGAGTCTGGAACTCTGTTTCTCAAGGAGACGTCACGTTGCCGAAGGATAAGGGGAATACGACGAAGCTCTCGGGGAACTACAACCGGGGCTACCAGCGCATCTTGTACTTTTGGATGTTGGTAGGAAATCCAAGGTTTAGTCCTAGCTAGATATTGGCTAAACTTAACAAGGCCGCAGAGTAGAGGTTTTAGGGTTTTAGGGTTGTAAACAACACTAACCTGTTTCGTATATCCTGGGACGTCCAAGATGGACTCAAGCCGGCTGCCGCCATATGATTTTTCATCGGCTTGACATGCATCAGATGCTTCCTGTTAATGGTCACCAGAATGATGAAAAATTGGTCCGATCCGCCAGATGTGCCATACTGTTACAGTTAAGGCCATCACGGTCCTCCGCCGTGGTGCAATTATTCCGCAACTTCAGGTACTTTACCCTTTCGCGCTGGATCAGGGTCACCCGACTGTTGATCATTGCATCCCCACACTTGCCGGGTCGGGCACCGTCATGTTTAAGGATGAGGTCCGATATCAAGCAGGCAGTGATTATGAGCGAATCATACACACATGTCGCATCCTTGCTCTCGCCAAATCGGCTCAGAGCCGTTCCCAGACCACCGTTATCGGTATCCGAGTCCATGTGATTGCATGGAAAGTCAAACTCGGTCCCCGATGTAAGCGTGATACGGGTCACGATACTCTAGGAGTTGTCTGGGATATTCTCCCCGGGTGATCCAGGTGTATGGTCTGGCAACGCCCAATGTGCGCTGAGGTCGAAGAACATGCGCGCAACAAAGTCATCTTAATTAGTGGTGTTGACTATGCGGGGTCCCTAGACCGTCAACGCGCCTCCTTTCGATTTCCACAATAGTGTGTTCCCCCATAAGTTGGTGACCGATTGCAAAGTCATCGTAACGCATACGATGATACAAAGTATTTGCTCGCGTACCTTCGTTTACGTTGAAGTCCGCCGAGTTGAGATCAACTATATAATTTAGTCGCGGCATCTTGGACGGTTGGTTTTGGTTTCGATTTTGATTTGTTTGTTTTTGTAACTAGTCTATGTGTTCACTTCGTAATCAGTGAAGATATGATATATAAGATCCCGAACGATTTGGATTATATATTGATATAATTGAATTTGAAAGAAAATCAATTATTCAATTTAATTGTGTCCGTTCTGATCTGATAAAAAACCCATTTGTTTTGAAATTCGGTTTTTACTATTCACATGTCCCTAAAACAATTCCCG
>NW_014040038.1:23960-40496 GCF_001186125.1 Sphaeroforma arctica JP610
CTATAATATGCAGACCCGTATACGTTGCAAAGACCTGTACGTTGTCCTTGGTCGTCTCCTTGACCATCTCGTACTGGCCAATGCCATTGAACGCCGTCAAGGATTCCTCAGCTCGGTGCCCCGGCGGCATTAACGTGATGATTTCCATGCTGTACATCGGCTTGACCAAATTGGCTCTCTTACGGGGTGTATGTTGAGCGGTACTTGTCGGAACATGGGTATGAGTGCCAGCCGAGGCGGACGATTGGCGGCGGCTCAGTACGCGTATACATGCCGTGGTCATAAATTGCCACTGCAGCATGTAGTACATACTACCCAGGTCCCCAAGTTTAGAACTCGGCGCTTATGAGTCTTCGTCTTGAGCTGATACATATATATCTGGATGTACATATTCAAGTCGTCGAACCCTCTGGGCAAGTTGCCGTTAGGTGGGACAATGAGCTTGCCACATGCGATTACGGTGTAGTCGCCATTACGGGGCGTTGGGCAACTCGTTCCAGTAATTGACACACTAGCATAGTATCGCTTCTCGGCTAGGGAGTGCTTGATACTTGAGTTAGCCGGCAAATTATTCTCGTCAACGGGAAATCGGTGTGACCAGCTGTAATCCAACTTGTTGAGCGCAGTAAAGTTACCATGGGCTCGGAGCGGTCCAAGTCATCGGGTGCCACGGCATGTATCAGGCCACGACACTTATGACTATAGGGGTTGTATCTGGTCGCTTAATACGGCCTTTGGTCCAGAAGTTCTTAGAGATGAGCTCATTGCGCCATGTGGAACGTCTCAGATCGGCTATGTCCTTCATCCACCCGTGGCACAGACAGTACATAGGCCTCATATCGACGTACCTTTTCCATGTCCCAACCAAGTTGGGGTATGTCTTGGAGTCAGTTAGGGTCCGATATGAATCGCGGCACGTATCTAGTAGCATCTTGGCGCTTGGTGTATTGGGGATCGGCTTCCCCCGTTTGTACCTGTTCATCATGCTATCAAACTGCGACATATCGGTCCACACTTCCGTGACATCTAGGCCTTCCATTGGCGGTGGCCGCGGTATAAGAGACATGATAGACTCGGTCATGAGGTCCAACACAATGACCAGACGTGCCAGATATAACATGACGGATCGGTTTATACCGAACAGGTCCCAGATATTCGCGGTCGCCTTGATGAGCCAGTTGGCGTAATAACGGACGTCCAAAACATCCTTCTCATGGTCCACATTCTCAAATAGACTGATCGTCGACCTTGTGTTGTTCTTTGGGCCCGTAGTAATGTGTACTGTCCGGAGACGGTCGAATTCCGTAATGGTCGTATCGGGGTCCCTGGAGCGCAGTATAGTCAACTCCTGCACCATACGATCCAAGTGCTTGGCCATAATAGTACTTGTGATGGATCGATTAATGGCCTTAAACTTGGCCACGTTGAAGCGCAGGAATACGAACCTGTCACCCTCGTTCCCACCACTACCACCACCACCATTACCAACGGTCTCATGATCTGAATCGTCAGTACCATCGTGGACGCCTAGTTGGGTCAAGTTGTTCCCATCTACATAGTCCAGATTCAATCGTCCAGCCACAATGCCCCGTATCTGCATATCGGACACCGATACAGGGTCGCCACAGGTCAGCTTAAACTCTTGGAGTGCCTTCTTTTGGAACGCCACCTTATCGTACACGCTCTGAATACGGCGTTCTGGACAAAACTGCTGGGCGTGACGCGTTGGCCATATATACCAGACCCTTGACCAGCTTGGATATACACGTCTCGTATATGACATGGAACTTTTGCTCACGGGTAGTGGGGTTTAGAATATACTCTAAGATAGACACACTGGATGGAGTCCGATCACACCAAGTTGAGACTCTTGATATCAAACTCCTTTTTGGTACTCTGCTTACCAATATACCGTTTGCGGGATATCATAAGGAACCTGTCATATAGCCTGTTTTCATATTTTAGGCAGATATGTGGCCGGTCCAATTGTTTCGTAATGTATTTGGCCAATTCCCTGGCCTGGTCTTCGATCAAAGTTCGATTGATCCCGGATTGGGAACAAAATACAAAGATCGAATCCGTATCGCCGAAATGACCTCAAAGTCATACTCTGAATCTTTAGTCAATTGGACTATGGTATCAACCAGATTACGGCCCTTGGCGGTGATGGCAGCGCCCACATACGGGAAAGCTATACGATTCCAGCCCCTGGCCCGATTGAACAGTTGCCCATATATCTCATTAGCGCATACCTTGTAGGCCAACTGCTGTGCAATATACATGACCTTCATGGTCTTCACCTTGGGGTTGCCGATCATATGTTCTTCAATCCGGCGGTCGTTCAGGTCTGCATACTTTGCCCGTGCGACCTTGCGCCGTTCAAGAAAACGGGTCATCATGTGCAGAATGTCACCCTGTAGCTTCTGATCAAATCCCTCTATAAGGTCGCCCTGGGTCACGAACCATTCTATATCGAGATTATTCATGTTCATGTCTGCGCCAGTATTATTGGCACCACCGGTTGGAAGTGATTCTGGTTGCTGAGAAGTTGTCGTTGTCGTTGTCGTTGTCGTTGTCACTGACCCAGATGTAGACGTAGATGTTCACTGACCCAGATGTAGACGTAGATGTAAGCGTAGATGTAGATGTAGATGTAGATGTAGATGTAGATGTATCGACATAGTTGTAATGTTTGCTGGGGCACATGTTGTAACCCATAATGATGGACGGATACATACTGGCAAAGTCCTCATATATCCCGACCTTTGGTTCCAATACTTTGCCACCCTTGATACCTTTGCCGTTGTACTTGGGCACCATCTCGGTCGGGTCATGGGAAAATGCAATGCCCGGTTCCATACATGTGTAGGCAATTCAGTCGTGTACGGACGAATTCATCCCACACCCAAATTGGCGCGAGAATGAACTCTTGTAGGCAGCCGCGCGCATGTAGAACTTCGTTATGTAATGCTGGTCTGTAGCAATTCGGACCACCAACTGGCGTCTTGCATACAGTACTCGGTCGTTTTCCAATACAAGTCAGGATCCGTGGCCTTCAAAAAGTTGGCACGGTACGTCTCCGAATATGTCATATCAAACTTACCCCCAAGATTCAGGTGCTTGGCCGTGTTCAGCTTGTCGTCGGGCAAGTTAGTCAAACGCTCGGTGTCCAACTTGTACACGTCGAAATGGCCCACTGATCGAAGACGGATCTCCCCAAACTCATTATCGTAGTACCAGTTACGACTATAGTACTTCTTCAACAGGTCCTCCTTGTCATTCAGGGCCCGGGACATCCATACCCAATCAAAGTTCTGCGAATTATATCCCAGACGTACACGTGTCTCGCACTGGTTAAGGCTATTAAGGTATCCCACAACCATATCGGCCTCTGAATCATAGTCAAAGTACTTTACCCTCAACTTGGAGCTCTGAACGTCAAAGTCGAAATCGGGGTCCGTACACATCGAGTCAACCACTAGTACCTCATCTTCGTCTTCGTCTTCTTGTCCATCTTTTTTGTAGATGTAGATGTAGATGTAGATGTAGATGTATCGACATAGTTGAAATGGTTGCTGGGGCACATGTTGTAACCCATAATGATGGACGGATACATACTGGCAAAGTCCAGGGTCATAACGTTCTCATATATCCCGACCTTTGGTTCCAATACTTTGCCACCCTTGATACCTTTGCCGTTGTACTTGGGCACCATCTCGGTCGGGTCATGGGAAAATGCCGAATAATCTCTGTAGCTTCCTGTATACACGTGCGCTAGCATCTCCCAAGTGACCATCCCGGCCAGGAATCCATTCAATACGTTGTTTGACCTTGTCGAACGTTGAAATCGAGTGTCAAGCCTAGTAGATTTCGTCTTAACTTCATCCGGTGTTAGCTCAGTGGATAACACTGTCACCTCCTTAGCACATATCGCAGGCAATAGTCGATGAACTCCTAGCAGTCGTTTCAACAATACACTACAGGATTTCTTGCCCACCTCAGGTACCAGTTTAGTAGTAGGTCCATTCGTCGTGGTTAAAAAAAAGTATCTAATTTGAGTTCAGTTAACAGCGTAATAATGTAATAAATACAGTCGCTCGGTCATTCAAAAATGTAGTCAACTCTGAGTATAGCTTAGCAAAAAGTGTCAAATCTGAATAAGTGAATTCAGTCAGAAGTGCCGTTATTTAACGGCGCACCTGCTGTATTTATTAATCACGTTCCTGATCTTCTTCAGCCGCGGATAAAAAATAATAATATCCGTACCTATATTTTCGGTCTCGTAGTTACTAGGTTATGTTGTCATCAAGTAAGTCATCGTTTTCTCTCTTTTAATTTCCATAATGTTCTATCCGATCCAGTCCTTTAGTCCGGTACTAAAATAAGAGGAAATACTCTAAATGTACAGGGCCTATATGGTAAAGTCACTAAATGTACATACCGATTTACGTGTACATTTTCTAATTGCTCAATTAAATTCGCTTAGTGTGATATTCAATTCCTTTCTCAAACTTATGGTCCTTCCGTGACAATGGCAATCATCATGTTGCCCTTGCAGGTTCATCAGCGCTTCTGGCAAATATATACCGTAAAATATGGGGCGCCTTGGGCTTCGCAGCAATACAACATTGCTACCGTTTTAAACCAACTCGTTGCTTTTGCCGCTATATTTACGATAGTATACCCCTTTCCTTCAATCGTATTTTCAGTTATTTTGCGAGCATTACCGATCACTCTTTAACATTGTATACCATTCATGGTGAAAGTCTATTGGTATATACCGACTTCGACTGGGTTCGTTGTCTTCACTCGCGTTAATGCCTATATACTGCAAGTTGGAGCTCTGAATTGGCTGAATACATCGCCACATCAGAGACATCCTGTAACATTGCATGGTTGCTAATTATCACGTGGACACTTACTCAGATAATGTAGCTCAATTTTCATTCGGTGACTGTTTTAGTGTTTGAGAGTGACTGATAAGATACGACTAAAGGAAACAATAGACCTCTTCTCAAGTTTAGCTAAGCAAAAGTCTTGGCTGTCGGAGTCGTATTGAGTTGTTTCTTTGCTAGACTCAGATTCTACTTGAGTGCTTCTCCCACACGCGGGATCCCAGTATCCTTTATAGGTATTGTCGCTGTTTTTCTGATGACTCTAATATCAGTAATACTGGATCCGGACCCAAAATTCAGTGTTTGGTAGTCCTGTGGTTTTGAAATCTGGAACGGCTTTTCTGATATTCTAGTGCCTCGATGGTACAGCTCCAACTTTGCACGTCTGAGCTTGTGAAGTGGTGGAAAATGACATCTCATGGTACCAATATTTTTTGAACTTGATGCTTTAATACAGGGAAAATACTGTTCTCTAGGCGATTAAGATGGAAACCTGCCACCATTATTTATTGTTATAAACTATTTACCTTGCTATTAACCTAAGTTAAGACCCGACTGTACAACTCGCAACCCATAGCATGCTACAAGGCAAGGGATGTATTTCTTTTCGTATTAGTGAAACTGATTTAATTTTCCGCCTCATGTGATTCCTGTCGTTCGCTGTTCGTTCTTCAGTGCTCATTTATGCTTGCTTCTTCAGTCTGGTCTACCTTCGCTCGCGCGTTGTCGGAAAAGTGTAAAACCATCAGCGCCTGCTATGTCTGCTTCATGTGTCCTATTGCGCTCTCTATCTGTCTATAGCAGTAAGTACTCCTGGGTGGGATCCATCGCCTCGGTTGGATGGCCGATGGTTTAAAGAATTGTGATTCTTCAGTTGGTGGTATTTGACTATTGGGAACGAATTCTTCTAAGGCGTTGGCCATTTATGAGTCCGATTAGTTCTGGGCTTTAGTCTCATCAAGGTTACAGACAAGATACCCGTTGCCCTTTTTGCTTCCTATTTTGTATGGACCGCCATATGGTGCTGTCAATATACTTATTTCACCTTGATAGCGAGCCAATACAATATCCCCTTCATGGATGTTTACACACTACTTTTGGTATGTGCGGTTGTATACAGCGCACAGCTTTTTTTAGTATTGGGGGATTAGGGTTTGTCTGATAGACTCCTCTTGATTTTCCAATCATTTTTCCCATGGCACTGTTGTGCCCGGTGCGTTTACTGGTGTAATATAACCCGTTAATTGATTTCGTCTGCATCCAATGTACACATTTGATCGAGGTGTTTAATGTCATTTTGATGCACGTAGAGTGTGGCCCGTTTGTATGAATGAAAATCGTGAGCACCAATTACCGGGATTCTGGGGATCATACCACAAAACAACTCTTATCCACTTGCATCACAAACAGCAAGCCTAAAATCTCAACTAGCGCCTACTTCAGAAATCGTGAGCACCAATTACCGGAATTTTGGGGATCATACCACAAACAACTCTAGCCATTTGCATCACGAACAGCAAGCCTAAAATCTCAACTAGCGCCTACTTCAGTAATTGTAAATCAAGATCCAATCAAGCCACCTCTGGGGCGAATTTCAAATCTAAAAATTGTCGTTGCACTACAAGACAACGTGAGACCTGCCGAAGAAAGAATATCCACAAGGATAGTTCCAAACTCAGGCTTTATAGAGGATATTTCTTTCTCAAAGGGACCAACCAAAGACTCGTGTACTGCCAACAGCTATTACAACGAAGAGAAGGACACCGTACACGATAAATTTTTACGCATCGACGGTTGGTACAACTTTGCCATATACCAACTAAAGCAAATCCAACAGAACGTGCACACAGGCGAACTTTAACGGGCAGCGCTCATTGATCTTATCGTTGATCTACTACGCGACTTCAAATTTACGTTAGACCTCAAGAAATTACGCGGTAGTAAGGGTGAAAACTTTGCCGCCCTACTAAAACATCCGACATACAAATTTAATCAATTCGACCCATTGCTACAGAAACTGTACGACAATTAAGTGAACAAGCAACATGAACTAGCTATAGTTCATTCATACAAAAACAGAAAGCAAACAACGACAAGGCCGCCCGTGAAAAGGAAGGGGAGGACAAATCTGCGAAGCTTTAAGTTGGATAACATATTAAAGACTTCGCACTCATTCGGTCAGCCCCAACATACAATGCGCCACAAAATGAGGGGTGTGGAAAGTTTTAGTTCAGTGTCTAAATCACATGGTAGTAATCATAGACCTGAAGAACAGGGTTTGAGCGACGGCGAAAATAGTTCAGATGACGACCTCGATCTGTTCCGTCATTTCCACAATTAAAGGAAAATTCCTCTCAAACTGTGGCGCTCTTACCTGGGAGTACTACAATGGGCTGCGTTTGCAGTACACAACATCCGACCCTTCTTGGCGAAGATACAGCAGGGTGTGCAGCTGACACATCCGAAAGTCAGACTGTCGGTTCTTTATTCAAGAAAGTGAGGAAGCTAAACACATCACTGACAAATTTCGACGTCGTGCGATCTGACTTCAGGAGCCGAGCGCAGGACTGACTGGGGACGCATCGAAGATAGATCTTGGTGCGACCCTATACACTCAAGGCCAGACCTATACGTTCGCTGGCCAATGGGACCAGAGCTAGGCGAAGTGGCCGATCGCTGTCCTGGAATTACGAACACTAGTTCTGTTAATGACAGATTCCTCGACAGCCATGCATGGCCCCCGGAAGCGACGGAGTCCTTCCAAATTGATGAACTCTCAATTACGAAACCTTGCACTGATCTGCCATACCAAGGAGACCAATTGGCTCACAGCGCTAGCATACCCGCCAAAGAAGCAGAATGTAACAGCGAATTAACTTAGTCGAAGGAAAAATCTCCTTCGGGTTTCTTGGACTATCAGGTCGCCGGAAATCCTGACCGCCCGAAGTCCTCGTGGGTCAAGTGATAAAGAAACAGGGCAGGAAGGAAGCCGAGGGAGTATTCAATCTTGCCCTTTTGGACAGCAGCAATCTGGTGGGGGAGCCTGATGGCCCATGCAAAAAAAGACTCGTATACCGAGCTGTCAACTGTGACAAACTTCCAATAAAGATTCGAAGCTAAACGCATCACCAACTGATGGGGCCCAAGTGGAATGTGTCAGATGAAGTAGGGGTCACAAACCTCTACGCGATATACCGGTCGCCCATAGACAAATAGTATTGAAGCCTCCGAAGACCCTCAATCGGTTGAGATATTATTTGAACGGTTATAGCAAGGCCTGAGTGCTAGACCAAACTCTAATGAACATGTGGAGAATAGTTCGAAGTTTTCGGATGACCGCGCACCACTTCGTCTCAACCTTTAACACAGCTTTTAAATATATAGTATACATCAACAGTATCATAATAAGGGATAATAACATATATTTCAATTTATAATTTTTTTTGTCTTCATAACAGACTTCGTATTCGTTGGAGAGGTTCTGGGTAAATTGAAGGGAAGTTAAGATGATTAAACTGCCGCGAGAAGCTCGGGGCGAGTGATGTAACGATGGAAGACATACGGTGCGTTAGTTCACGGCGATGTATACGGAATACCTCAACCATTGGGTGAGAACTAAAACCTGTGTGCCATTGCGTGGAATAAAGCTGGCCCACACTCGTTGTGGTAATATGGGCTGAGCCAGTCTGCGATATTTTGAACGTGATACCAAGAAGGGTGAGGTTGTCGTTCGCAATTCTTTTTTGAAGCGAAGTTGGAGGCTGCCCGATACTACACCACACAACTGATGTATTTGCGATATCCTGGCTAGCCATAGCGGGAAGTATCATAGGTAGTACGTGCTACTACTGATCTAGTTATGATGTATTGCGTGGAATAAAGCTGGCCCACACTCGTAGTGGTAATCTGGGCTGAGTCAGTCTGAGATATTTTGAACGTGATACCAAGAAGGGTGAGGTTGTCGTCCGCGATTCTGTTTTGGAGCGAAGTTGGAGGCTGCCCGATACTGTACCACACAACTGATGTATTTGAGATATCCTGGCTAGCCATAGCGGGAAGTATCACAGGTGGTACGTGCTACGGCTGGTCTAGTTGTGATGCGGATGCTATTACAGCCAACCTACATCAAAGTCTATGGGTGGCTGGTTGAATTCTTCTCGAAGATTGTCATGTCACGTTTTTCATTCTACCTCGATGAAAACTCTCTGCGAACACCGACCTTGTCGGATGATTATCACGCATATTTTCCATGCCCACATCGGCTATATGCCGTATTTATTTTTGGTGTACAAAACTACCGCTCTTTGGTCTTGTAAACAATGCTCGACGGTGTATGTTGTCCTTTATTTATATTCTGCATTGGTGCGATTTCCGATACATATAAACGGTGGTATCCATTTTTTTTTGTTCTTTAATCTAGAGGTGGCGGGTTTTGCAAACGGTGCCACGCCGCGAGCCTGCTTATTATGAAGCGGATATTGCAAGACTCCTGAACTTGGCTTGATAGATAATCTGGGCCAACGTTATATACCAGGTGTTTATGAGCTGCACAAAGACATCCGTGTCTAACATATGTCAAAGTAAACATCTATTTCTTACAAACATTAGGTATGTGGTTGGACGCAAAGTACAACAATTGATATAGGAACCCTTTTGAATACATAACCCTAGTCCGCGTACAATACATTTCAAAGCGGACTCTATTCACGCGAGAAATTGCGGTACTCTACACATCTATTTTGTATATTACAAACAATACAATTAAACGGGCCCTGTACATTCCTATCACACGGATGCACTGATTGAAATGAGACGTGATCCTGCGTTGGATGAATTAAACTGTATCTTTTTAAAAGGCATGCCGTTACTATTGGAAGAATTCCGGATCTCCACTTCACAAATGTAATATATAATACCCTGTGGCATAGGTTGCAGACATTGATGACAGCCAAATACAGGATAGTTACACCGTCCAGGAGGTTGTCTGAAAAGTATATTATACTCAGGCGGCGGCTACTGGTATATATGTCTGCAAAGTAAGTTTCAACGCCATGTATGTCTATTGCGCAAGTTGTACCTCCGGTACAAGAACTTTTGCCACAGATTCCTTAATAGTCAATTTTTGAAGTCATCTAATAGTGGATAGTAATAAATAAATAGTCACCTATTCTTTCCAAATAAAAGCAGCATGAGGATCAATGAAGTGCGGGTGTCTATAGGCTTAACATTATCCTTGCGCTACAGCTCTTTGTCTGTGAAATGATGTCAGCAAATCTATTTTTTTTCCCCAACAGCCTGATTGTCAACGTGTGGATTATTTCATACTATTGATGATAACAACATCGCATCTCATACTGATTTACTACATATTTTTTACCTTCACTTACCGGATGATCGCACATTGTGAGGCTGAAGGCTGACTACATAGCTAGATAAGCGATGAGTTGCTATTCGTTCTTCAGACACCAATGACCGATTGGGTTGGACTTGGGGTTAATTGCTGTAGTGGCCAGGATTTGGGTCGTCAAAATCGGACCAAAAGTATCTGGACTGGATAATTTTCTCACAATATAGACCCTATTTTCTAGTCGTCGTGTATTGCATTTTGGATGCAACATATTGCTAGCTATAATCGCTTCTGAAAACGTCAAATATAGACAGGCAGTTGAACGACAGTTTCAATTGAAATTTTGACTTCAAATAGTCCTATTTGGTGAGAGGAACGCAGACTACAAACTCGGTTTCATATCTTCATCGAAATGGCAAAGAAAACAGTACGACACTGAAGTGTGCGGTGAAGCAAGTACACCCGTTAAACTAGAAAATAAGATACACAAAGCGAAAGCATATGCTTGTAATCAGCTGCACGCGGTCGCGAACATCAAGTAGATTTTATTAATATTATTTGTATACTATAATTCTTTGCTGTTGAATTTTTTTGTGGATGCAAGGCAAAAGCTGTAAGGATGCCTAGACAATTGAACCATCTCCTATGTATCAACGATTGGTTTGCTATCCCGTGTCGTCTAAGTGTAGCAGGTTTGCCCACAAGGACAACGATTTGGCAACATCCACACGTCCATGCGGTGGTCAAATATAATTAAGGTAAGGTCCGATAGTTGCCTGGCATGCAGCCATGTTAATTAATGCTGACTCGCATTGAACTCTTTCTGTTCTGTAGTCTGATTGAGAGCATTTGAATTAAACTCGCGCGCAGCCGCCGCACTCTCATCCTCGTCACTATCATCGTCGTCAATCAAATTCAGCTGAGCCATGGACAGCTTGGGTGATTTGGGTGGTTGAACCTGATAAGAAATCGCAAGACAAATAAAGTGAGGTGTTAGAGATTGCTATAGTAGCCTGTTAGAGGTTGCTATCCTAGCCAGTGTGAGATGCAAACGGAGTTTGTTCAGCGCGAGTGTCCCTAACAGCGTGCGCAACATGCTGCTTGCTGTATATCTTACCCCCCCCAACGCTCGGTCAGCATCAGGTGAAATATTATCTCTCCATTTTATTCTAGTTTACTTATAAGAACAAAAAACTTTTAACCCACACAAGGAGTAGAATATGTTTCTATACTAATAGCAAAACGTAACGTACATGACCGGCTCCTGCGTAACATATTGATACAGAGTATATGCAAAAGTGCTAGGTTACACATTATTAAAAAAGAAATCATATTTTATCGGCGGACGCTTCTAACATGAATAACAACGTAGCCAACCCTAGGACAATCTATTAACAGCAGCCCAGGAGGCACACACTGTATCTCATGATCTAGTGAAACAACTCGTCCCATCTAGAATTATTCAAATCTGAAGATGTTAAAACACCTGTAAACCTCGAGCTCAAGTACAGAAGAAAACCAGTGCGGAACAAGCTACTAAACACACACACACCTTATCCACTTTGACAGGGGCGGGCGCAGAGTCGTCGCCAAAAGATCTGCGAATGGCAAGATCTCGGGCCTTTTTGTAGTACAAGCCTAGTTTACCCCAGTCAAGTATATCGGACAGACGCTACAGACAAGGAATACGAGTATGAGTGGAGCTATGAGCATAAGCGTCAGCATGATGTTTGGGCTTAGTACAGGCGTTGTATGATTCTCTCGCGTTTCTCGGCTGTGCAATTTAAATTGTACCTATACAACGTGACGTGACATTCGCGCCAGTTCAGGGAATTGGTGTGATCCTCGTGTACGTCTGGGCTGTAGTTGGTAGGGCGCTCAGCACCTCATATTAACCGAAACCATAACAAGTCTCAATGAGTCCATTTGGGAAGTACTACGAGGAGTGTATGCGATACTTTGCGCCGAAATGTATTGTGCTACCTGTACGGATCCCTCCCACCGTCAAAGTGTCCTAGTATGATACTTGAATCTGCCTTCAAACGAAGGTGCACTAACGGAAGTATGGTTGATTGCGACAGAAATAGGTACAGTTCAGGATGAATAGGGCTTTAGGAATGGGAAAACGTGCCGTATACGTACACATACTAAAGGAAGGATACGTATAACATTGAACCATATCGCATCAGCCTATCTGTGCAAGTCGCAAAATATTGTGTACCTAAACTACACTGACACAAAACTCCAAGTTCAAACACACACTAAACATATTACTCATCCTAAAGTAGGTAAAAACTGATGAACAGAATCCACTCCCACCTTTTACCCACCTCATTCCGATTCCTGAGTTGGATTCGCTGACGCTGCTCCATGACGGTGAAATCATACATAAAGTCTACCAACTGATTTGCCGACTCGTCAGGTGATTTGAACCGGCGGTCAACTACATAGATACCGTATGATTCTGCACAGTAAACGTATATAAGACCATAAAGTAGTGAGTAGGAGCAGCAATATGTACATATATACTGTATGATTCTGCACAATAAACGCAGCCAAAAAACCATAGAGTATTGAATAGAGCGCAGGAGAAGTAACATGTACATAACTACCGCACACACATCTGCACAGCAAACGCAGCCAAAAAACCATAGAGTAGTGAATAGAGCGAAGGAGCAACAATACTCACATAGCTACCGTACGAATCTGTACAATAAACGTATTTATTTTAGTGCTATATTTATTCATGCACATCTTAAACGGTGTAAATAGGTTGGAGGCGTAATAAAAAACAAACAAACAAATACCGTATAATGCTGAATAATAAACGGATGCGAAGACCGTCAAAGCTAAGCGAGAATGATGCCGGCGCAATATATTATTCGAATCGTGCACGCTACAGTACAATAAACGTACCAATTCTTCTCAAGGGGTTGTGTACAAGAACACCTGCATATAGCACAATAAACATAAACGTAATTGGACTAGACAAAAGAGATCGGGTATGCTGACGACCTAGTTTCATACAGAAATAGCGCACGCGACTACATTCAAAGAGAGTCAAGCGCATTTTAGAACATATGCATGCCGTGATATCGAATTTAGCATAAATTAAATCAAGAATGATATTGATCCATGCAGAAGCCAATATCTGAACGGGCATAAACGGAAAGCAAGAAGTATCTTTGTGACATACCTGGCCCAGGTGTGTAGTTTTCTTCAAATAGACTGATATGTTTATATGAAGAAATGCATTACATATATATATATACATATACGTATATAGATATATACATACGTATATATATAACATAATAATATAATAATATAACAATATATATACATCTATACCTATACATACATATCCATAGAAACATACAAATGCACACGCACGCATATACGCACACATATACGCACGCATATACGCACACACACATTTATTTATACATGAATTTGAATCCATAACAAGCATAGGGTGATAAAGTGACATACCCGGTTCGTGGACGTGTTCCTCCATAAATAGACCGAAACCCGACAAGTTGGACGTGATAGAAGGCACTCCCATGACTGTGCATTCCGCCGGTGTGTAGCCCCACGGTTCGTAGTATGAAGGAAACACTCCCATATGACACCCTAAATACGGTTAGTAAGCAAACAATAACATTCGCATAAGATTAAAATAAGAACATATGCCCTAACCAGCCGACTCTCATAGTATAGCTATAAATAAATCCTGGTCATTTTAAGTAAGTAACTCCCAGGATGAATGCGGCACGATTTTATGCTACCTCGTGTCCACAAAGTCCAATTACTACTACTACTTTGCCTGATCGAGTAGGACAAAGTCAAATTACTATTACTCCTTTGCCTGATCGAGTAAGACAAAGTCAAATTACCACTACTACTTGGCCTGATCGAGTAGGACAAAGTCAAATAACCACTACTACTTGGCCTGATCGAGTAGGACAAAGTCAAATAACCACTACTACTTGGCCTGATCGAGTAGAGCCAAAGTGCACTCCTAAAAACATTGTGCACAATGCCAACTCACGGAACGATCCCACTGGGGGTAGTGTTGTATGTAGTCGTGTACACACACACACACACACACACACACACATATATATATATGTATATACACACATACATATATTCAGCCATAATACACACACACATACATACATACATACATACATACATACGCATACACACACACACACAAACATACATACACACACGCAAATATAGATATAGATATAGATATATATATCCCGCGTCCTGATTTATCGTCGGAGATTATATCATTCGGGCGTAACCTATTGCTTCATTATAAATCAGCCATCACAGTAAAAGGTACGAAGCTATGCTATAGCACCACGTAACTCCTTCAACTGATATGCAATACTTATCGACTAGGTTATAAATACTCAGCTCATACAATATTTAAGAATAGGTTGTATTTATTCATCAATGTTCCAATGAACGACAGGCGTGCGTAGCAACCAACTAGACGCTCTGCCCCTAGCAACGCGCAGTGAACAACGTGTGATGTAAACACATTTGTATGCCACACGTTCTTATTCGAACATAACTATAAAAACCACTAATTAACTATGAACCAAGCATACATACCTCGAACAAACAGAGATATAAAAACCACTAATTAATTATGAACCAAGCATACATACCTCGAACAAACAGAAATATAAAAACCACTAATTAATTATGAACCAAGCATACATACCTCGAACAAAGTCATCGTAGTCTAATGGCAGTAGGGGTGATGTGGACTTGACAAACTCTGGATGGAAGATCACCTTAACTCGGTCGTCTTTTCTATTGAGTAGCTGAAGCATACACAAACACAGGATATAAGATAAGAGAGCCTATTGTTAGGAAATACACACACAGACGTTTATAATACCAAAAATGAAATGGAAATTATATAATACGTTCACACATATGGAAAGACAAATTCTGCGGGATGGTCTAAAATATGTTATTCTTGGAGTCCCACTAGCAAAATATTCATTCGGTACACCACGTTAAATTTATACAATATGAGTATATATACAGACACAGACACAGACTCAGAAACATATATACATACATACATATATACATGAATACATACATACACAAACTTATATAATCTCGAAGCCAGTACGTTGAGCGAACTACCGATAAGCAAGAAGAAACTCTCGATCTTAATTTCTGCAAGGACTTCATCAGACACAGACACAGACACAGACACAGACACACCTGACATTTCCTCAGCGCATTCATGACATCGTCTTTGGCATCGTTGATAAGGTTGTGCGTGACCACAGGTGGGTCTGAGCTACGCTGCATGGCATACAGACACTTCTTCATACGCAACTCGTCTTGTCGCGTCATAATCTGATCTTTGGGGGTGATTTCGCCTCTGTTTGTGTGTGCACAAGACATGGTAGAAAATTCAGGGTGTGTGTGCGTATGTTTCGGCTATGACTTGAGGATTTAGAGTGAATGTACGCAGTTTGCTACAGTGCAATTTGGCTTGCCGCGTCATAACGTCCTCTTTTCTGTGAGGGAGCATTCGCCTGTTTATATGATATAAAGCACAATAGTATATACCTCCAGCTCTTAACCTCGTGATCAAGTGTGTGGCTGTATATTTAGGGGTGGATGTACGCAGCAGTTTCTTCCAGTAAAACTCGTCTTTCTCTCTCTCTCGCGTGTACGGGAAGCAAATTAGAGATGAACAAGCGTACACAGGCACCGCTGTACGCTTGATAGAGAACAAATATTGAAGACTCCAATTCTCTTAGCACAGTATGTCTTGTGTCCACTTTGGGAAGGTAGAGTCTCTGTACAGATGCGCATTAAGTCTAATAGGAAGTTCAAAGAGTATACTCTTCTGCCCCAGAACACCATCACCTCGGAACCAATCGTATCTTGCGGACGCTAAGAAACAAACAAACAAACATACAACACACACACACACGCACACGCACATATATATAGTCACATGCACAGACACATGCACAGCATAAATATACACTCGTGTATTTCAATAAAAACAAAACACCTGATAATGCATAGGTATACCTAAAAGAGAACTGGAACTCAATCGCATCTTTCAGAATCTTCAATACACAGTATATACACGCGCATGCACACAACACACACACACAAACACACAAACATATATATATACCTATATACAAATACACTTAGTTACACAATTAAACAGTACGAAATACATGACTGTACACATATATATTCACACAGACACAGACACAGACATATATA
>NW_014040038.1:45155-46450 GCF_001186125.1 Sphaeroforma arctica JP610
TATATATAATACGCACACACACACATATATATGTACATACATATGGTTATTGATAGATATTAGGTAGACGGATACACATAATTTAAGTTGATAACCAGTACTGGTGGTCTTCTCCCACGCGAGGAGTCCCAAGGATCGGTGATTACAAGTTGGGAATACTAAGTATTCAGATGATGCTATTGCGTGAGATGTATGAAACGTATATAAATAACAATAATCAAACCTGTATCATCATAAGAGTAACAAAGATGTTAGTTGTTTGCGAGTGCACAATTTCAATTGAAAAACAAAATAACGTATAGGTCAAAAGACAAGGGGGTGCGAGATATAGGCGCTAATTTGTGGAAACAACTGAGTAGAAGATGCCAAAGTAATAGAAACAGTGAAACACAAAGTCTCACGCAAAAGTAATAAACACTGAAACACAAACGCCAACAAGTCTCACGCAAAAGTAATAAACACTGAAACACAAACGCCAACAAGTCTCACGCAAAAGTAATAAACACTGAAACACAAACGCCAACAAGTCTCACGCAAAAGTAATAAACACTGAAATACAAACGCCAACAAGTCTCACCAGGATCACGCGGGGTAGATGGCTCGAATTCGGTATGCGCTTGCGCGCCATTGTAGATCCCAACACAGAAGTAGTTCTGGTCACCGATGGTCTGTACGCTATTGGGCGCCTTTGTTCGGAGAACCGTATAGATGCCACCAACTGGGAATCGCAGGGGAGGAAAGGAAGTATGCCGGTATCGGTATTGGGGTATGTGCCTCATGGGCGAGCATGGACGGAACAAGCAATACATACTCGTATCCAGGAGGTCGTGTTGCGTGTAGTATGAGCGTAGGCAATCGTTCATGCATGCATAAAAGTATGCGTATCATAGAAAGTCCGAATTACAAATACACGTTGGTACGTGATCGTTGGATATACTGCGCGTTTTTAATATGCCAATCCCATGTCGGCAATTAGATTGTACAAATGTGCAATTGTGTATATATATACTAATATATCTCAATATATATATCAAAATATAAATACACACACATACACACACACTCTCTCTCTCACACACACATATATATATATACATATACATATATAACCACACACACACACACACACACACACACACATATATATATATATATGCATATACATACATACACACACACACACATACACACATACACACAGACACATACATATATACGCAGACACACACACACACACACACTATAGTTAGGTACGGAACGGTAAGGTTATACTTACCCTTAACCCGTTTTCGTAC
>NW_014040038.1:46675-61737 GCF_001186125.1 Sphaeroforma arctica JP610
ATATATATTATGTATACGTATATGGATATTTATATGTACATGTATATGTATATGTATATGTATGATGTATATTTATTTGTAAATGTATATGTATATGTATATATATATCGATCGATGAGGTAGAGAGTATGACTTCCGTACCTTTGTTGGCCACCTCCCAAGCACACTCAAAAACATATGGATTATCCGTCATTTTGCTGATATTGAAGTATGTTACTGATATCTATTGCAACTGTATAAAGTATCCTTATAACTGCATCGAATACATGTTTTCAACAATAATAAAGCCTCATCGTCGGTCTTATCTTCAAAAATAAATATAAATATACTTTTTTAGAGATTTGTTTACTTTTTTTTTGGTGGTTGTGACTTGCGTCTGTAGTTGGTCCAATGGGGCGTTAGGAATTGGCTTCACTTTTCGGACAACTGCAGTGCTGAGTGTTGGCTCTGGGGGGTCTGTTGAGTGTGGGGGGCCACCAGCTTTTGCCTTTTTGTGTTCCCGAATTCTCTGGAGGACCAATGATGATCCATTAATAGAAAAATGAATGGGAACACCAACCTTTTGCGTTTAAACGTATATTTCTTCTTTCATTGTTGTTTTTATTGTTGTGATGAAGCGAACACCAATCTTTTGCGTTTAAACGTATAATATTTGAAAAATACAAATAACGTTTACGTTTATCGTTTGTATTATCATGTGGCATGCCCGCTTGGGCCCTATCATATAAATAATTGATCTCGCTACACACGGGTGTATGTTCGGAGCTCCGAGGCTAGAACGGTTCTAATATTTCGGTGTCGTTCAACTAAAATTACACGTAAATAAAAATATTCTCTTAGATTTTTAATAAAAAAAAAGCCCAAGCCACAGACTTAAAAAAAGAATGTGCTAAGCTCATAACGTTACGGGTGTACGGAATAGAAGTTGAACGTAAACGCATATTTAATCAATTTTAAAACGTTATAACGGTTATAAAGTGATCAGAAGAGCCTACCCAAGTTCTTTTATAGGACTGGTTCGAATCGTTTAATATGGTACACACTTAAATGTTTAAACCCAAAAGCTGCACCTATGAGCATTCAAAGGACCGCATTTGAAATAACAGCCGAACCTAAACGTATATTTATTCGATTTATAAGTTTTGACGAGAAACGGTTTGAGGATAGCATTCATGAAGTGATTGTTAAAAATATGTACATAATTTATTTTCTCTTTAAAAAAAAAAAAAGCAATTCTAAAAATAAAATAAGTAGGCTACAAAAAACAACTTTAAAACAAAATTGAATTCGCTTGAACCTCAGGTCAAAAACCTAAACGGGTTTACCAACAAACCCAGATTTATCTATCGTGTTCTAACTGGGTTTAAAATTTGAAGTACTTAATTGTCCACTATAGGGGTATGCTTAACAACTGTACTATATTTCCAATGATCCTCAATATATTTTTGAAATTCGACGCCAAAATACATGTGGACCAGGAACACTCAGCAAATCACACCAACCAGATGGAGCGAGAGTGTGGTGGCTGTGCAATATGAACAAACTAAAGAAACAAAACAGGGGCACGTTGCAATAAGCATATCCTTTTTGGTTTAGTTTCCTTTAGACCTTCAACATGAAGTAAGTAAGAGTGTACGGAAAACCAAAAACAAGCATACGGATACACACCTATGGACGCCACCTATCTGACCGAGTGTGTCGGCATGGTGCTGATAGTAGCCTACACATGCACATCATAATCCACAAGAAACGTAGACGATTTACGTCCAAGTACTCGATTACATTACGCAAAAGAGGAAAAACAGGAATGCAGATGAGAACAAAATTTCATCATATATCATCAATTTTATATGAGTGCAGCTCATTTATGTATACCTGACTGAGAATATATAGGCATATATGTATGGCTGAGTGCTAAAACGACGGGTAGATATCAGCATATCTCAGTTAGAGATGGATGTGCGGAAGAAGTGCCTGTATTCGCGAGAATCTTCACATTTACACTATCATGCACATACGAAACATCGAGAACACAACATGCATGTAGATATATCTCTAACGTAATACACACGATTTGCCCATACACATATACCTAACACCAAGAATGTAGTCAGGATACACACACAAACACACACATATATACGTAAATATGTATATACATATAGACATATATACGTAAATATGTATATACAAATAAGCATGTATACGTATGTATGTATATAAATGTATAAATATGTATACGTACACGTATATATGTATATGCATGAATATGTACATGTATATATATATATGTTTATATGCGATACATGTATACATGTGTATGTTGTATACATGTGCATGTATATATGTACATGTATATATGTGTATGCTTTATGTATATATATATATATATATATATATATGTGTTTGTATATATACATGTTCGCATATATATATGTATATATATGTACATATGTATTATGTATGTGTGTATGTATGTATATCTATGATCATATGGACGGTGATGGTTGCAAATGATGACGAAAGCTATAGTGGCGAGTGGGTGGCCTATTAAATTAAGCTCAACAGCCACCTCAACATCTATGAGTCCTTCTTCTTTCCTCTGAGCAACCCATCTACCATCCCTTGTAGCATCTAGTCATAGCGGTGTCTATGAATGGCGTAGGATAACGAGTATCAATTTTTACAGCTACTCTGTGTCTACAACTTCATGTTGGTTCATATACACGGGGATTTGTACCTGTAGATTTGCATACAGGGGAATCAGCATGCATGAAATAACTAAATAGACGTGCATAGATGCAACTCTGAAAGAATAAGCGCACAATAGCATATGCTTCTACAGGGTATGTGGCAATTACTTATTCACATTGCCATACGGAGCTGTTCTCAAGAAAGCGCATCTGTACAGATATTACGAGCCAAATTCTTAGTTTGTGGATGTGCAGTTCGTGTTTATAAGAGATGAGTGGTTCGTAAATACTGTATATCGTACGCGAGCGAAATTCGTTAACGTATAAATTCATTACCATATACATATGTCCCACATGTGTGTGCTTAACGATCCCTACACTTTGTTTTACCAGGACGGAAACGTGTGTATTCTCCGGGGCGAAAATCTACCCCGGCAAGGGCAAGCGCTATGTGCGTCTTGACGGCCGCGTCTACAACTTTATCAACAACAAGTGCTCGTCGTTGTTCATGCAGCGCAAAAACCCCCGTAAGATCAGTTGGACTGTTCTTTTCCGCCGTAAAGCTAAGAAGGTAAGCGTAGAAGTTGCGGTTGTGGGTACATGGTGAAGCCCACGGTTCATGTATGAACGACGTATGTATCTATTAATGTATGTATATATAAATGTAGATATGTATGTTTGTATGTAGGTTTGAAGTAGAGCTCGTGGAATAAGGAAGCGGGCTGCTAACAATGATCGCTACGACGTTTGCAGACTGTATTTGTGTGCAAGGTTCTGCATCCAAGCTTAGTCTACTGGAGTAATGCGTGTCAGTACTTCGTGTCATCGAGAGAGATGTAATGATGACAAATGCTATAGTGGCGAGTGGGTGGCCTATTAAATTTAGCTCAACAGCCACCTCAACATCTATGAGTCCTTCTTCTTTCCTCTGAACCTCTCTCTCGATAATTAGTGTGTTGGTATGTATTGAGTTTAAACGGTACTATTTACGTCGATTGATTCCGGGTTAGGTTGTGGTATATCAGTAAAGTATTGTTGGCTGTTACGTATCGGCTGTTGTTTCTGTTTAATCTGTCGCTGCACGTCTCGCCAGTTGGGAAGCCACTGTCATCTTGATGGTCCCGTACCAGCAACCTAACTTGTAGCTCGTAGGGTTTGCAGTTAACTCTATGAGTCATATGTATTATATTGTGGTGTACTAACTCCTCCTAATGTGTCCGTATTATAACAATAATCTGTACCAGGGAACCCAAATGGACGAGAAGTCCCGCAAGAAGACTCGCAAGGCTGTCAAGAGTGATCGTGCCATCGGAGGACTGACGCGTGAGGCTCTAATGGCCAAGCGTAACGAGACAAGCGAGGTATGTGTTACAAGTAAAAATGCTATGGACACGGTTGCTGAGTGTGTCGACATGTTTGTTGAGGCCGATGTATGGATTGCATTGTGTGACTGAACTTGTTCTGTAATTTCTGCCCGATTGTGTATGTTGTTATGTTGTACAGTCTTTTTTGTGATCATAGTGTCAGAGAGCGTATATGCCCGGATTTTCAAGTTGGTATGTATATGTGTATACGTTGCGATAGGAGGGTATATGCAGTTCAATTTTAGATAAGTCAGAAGCGTAGCAGCAAGTGATCTTTTACTTCTTGATAGGAAGAGTATGAATTCCTGATTTAACCATAACCAAATGCTGATGCTAGCTGCGCTTCACTGACTTTGTTTTTGTAGTGTATGTGGCTTTCTATATGTTTGTATATCTGTGTCTACCTACTACTTTTATTTGTATCTTATACTATTGGTCGAGTTTCCTTCTCTCTCTTTCCAGCCATTTTCTTATCCGTAATTTGTGTCATCACGTTCATTCAGATCCGCAAGGCTCGTCGTGACCATATCTCCAAGGAAAAGAAGGACAAGATTCAGGCTGCCAAGGTTGCCAAGAAGACCAACCGAGTACGTCTGTATCCATATTTTGACTTGTGCAATGTTCCGGTTTTATAATTGCTTAGGTTTCCGACTACTTTTCACTTTGTAGTTCGTGAATCTAAAGTGTTTTGTTATTATAAGGTGTATTTATTTACTTCTTTAAATCCATATACGATGAGCTCGGCCGTATTGCATGTGATACTTTACTTCTTGATAGGAAGAGTATGAATTTCTGATTTAACCATACCCAAATTCTGATGTCATATCGCCAACAAGCTTTTAATAGGTGGAAGCTCTGTATACCACTTGTATATAGACGTACATTGTTCTTACTTCTATTGTTATTTTACTCTACACAGGGAATCAAGAACACTATCCCTGTTGCCAAGAACAACAAGGGTAAGCAGAACATTCGTACAGGAGGTTTGCGTTAAGCGCCCGTATCAATCAGTAGGAAGTTTAATAAACCGATTGCTTGCTAAACAAGTAATTCTTGGCCTAAGTCTAGTACGTTTTGGTGCATGCTCCTGGTTGTCAAATTTATTACGACTTATAGTGCAGGTCTGTATTAATATAGTGGACAATATGATCACCTTAAGTTAAGTTGGGTTTCTTCATCCTCGTGTTATTTTTGCGTAATTTATTTGGCTGTCGCTCGAAGCATTCAACTATTTATCAATCGTGTATGGGGCACAAGCTATGGAGTATATTTTTCTCTGTGCAATTTGATTTAATACTTTCGGTTACTTTTCTGGAATAGTTTGATGCTTTGTCATCATAGATTTATGTGAATAGTAGGTGGAAGTACAATCTTAGCAAAATATAAACAAGATTTGCATTAACCTAGGGCTTGTGTTCAAAAACTTGATAATTATGTACGAGAAGTTTTGCACGAGCGCCTTAAAATTTGCTGTTCTTTTCATATTATCCACCTGTCGAGAACACTTTGTAGAAGGGGTTTACCTCGGTACTTCATGGTGAGAATGTAGCTTTCGTTACAGACGATGCTTGGATAATAAAAATATTTGTGTTCAGAATAAGTATACAGGGTCAATGGACCAAGAAATTCTAAGCCGGTGCATCTACTAGTAGTGCTTGAACACAGAGACAATATACAGTTGGAAATCCAAATACTTCGCACCTTATACGATAGAAGACTATGTCACGCGGGTTCATGAGCTCACTACTGATGTTTCTGTCGCACAATACAAGTATGAACGTTGCCCGTGTCCAGGATTTTGCCCATCGAGCGCGTGTTTGATACCGCAAATGGGAAAGTGTGAGGGAATCGACAAGCATATCATAGTTAAAGCACTAACAACAACTTGCGATCATTTTCAGAGTATGCCATGGTGGTGCTTAGCTGTTCGAATATAGAGGACGCAAAATGCATATAACATTGCAAAAAAAAACGTGTGATCATGTGATGTAGGGTTGCATATTGCGATTGAAATGATCGCCTTGTGAATCTGAATTCTGTAGTTATTTTTTTTTGCGACAACAACTATCGCCAGTACATTGCTTCTCCGCTCCGCTTTAGCAGAAAGTGATATGAGGCAAGTCGACTAAATCAGGCACTTTCTGTCTTTTATTAAGTTCAGTCAATGGACAAATTAACAATCAAACATATTTACAGGTTTGTTGTCTATCAAGGCAAAATTAAGGCCATCAGATATGTTTACGGATTAATGCATAAATAGTTTATTATGTTGTAAAGTTATATTGGAAGGTCTTTGTTTTCTTGTAATCTGAACTTACTAAAATTTAAGCGACAACAACTCGTTCTCCAGTCCATTCATCCTCGGACATCATAGAACTGTCGTCAGAGCCAGCAATATCGTAAATACTGGAACCCGAGTTTTGGATAGCCTGGTTACCGTTGAACTCGCAGGTATCCTCGAAAATAATCGAGCCACCGATAGTGGTACTAGACCAGAAACTCCACACACCACCGACGGTAGAAGCAACGTTATTTTGGAACACAGCGTCCATGAAGATCACCTGAGACCCCGAAAGATGTATGTTGGTGGCAATTACACCACCACGGCCCTGTGCGGTATTGTCAGTGAACGTGGCACTGATGATCAGCTTACCGGATCCAAAGATCTTGAGGACTCGGAATGCACCAGAACGACTACCGTAGCCATCGTCAACAGCCTTGTTGTTTATGTACACACCCTTGACAAGCATCTCTCCAAGAACACCCTGGACGTGCACGGCTCCTCCCTGATTTGCCTGGTTACCCTCGAACAGTGCAGTGAATACAACATCACCCTCCATGTAGTCCAGGTACACGGCACCACCACCACTGTGGAGTGAGGCTTTAGGGTACCATGACTCACAGTTCTTAAAGGTACCACCAATGCTGATCTCATAATTAGAAGACAGGTAGATAACGGACACAGCCGCACCACCCGCGTACATGTTTTCTTCCTCGGTGGACATAATGATGTTCTCGAAGCGACAATCTTCATCAATGACAAGACCCTTAGACACACCGATAAAAATTCCTACACCCAATCTCTGACCGGACATATCGTGCACATACACGTTGTTGAGTACAAGTTTGATCCCCTGGCTTCCAGCATCCGTCTCAGATCCCAAGCCCTTAAGGAAAGCAGCCGAACTGCCGCTGGCACCAGTCACCTCAAGATCCTTGACAACAATATCGTGGTTACTAGGGTTGCGAGGCTCTAGTATACCGCCATTAACCTCATTGAAGTTTCCGATTAGCTTGGCCATCTGACCGTTACACTGAATACCAACGAAATTCAACGTTTCGGTTTCAAATTGTATCGGACTGGACACAGTATGGTCACCACCGAAGTAAAGAGTGTCACCTTCGCTTGCCTTGCTCAATGCCTCGGAAAGAGAACTGTAACAGAATTCATTGATGACAGGTCCAGCACACGAGCAAGCATCTCCAGCCGCAGGCGGGATAGTCGGTTCAGGAGAGGTAGCGACATTCTTCGTGCAACATTGTGACTTGCTGCAGTACTTCATTGAGCCACATAGACCCTTTTGAGCACAACACTCTATGTCACTTTCTAGACTGTAACCGGTATCACAGGTGATATAAGCATCCGACGCACCACACTCGGTCTCATACGATGGGGGCCGAGGTGTGCTAGATGCAGCGGGGGATGGTTGAGGTAGAGTGCCTGAATCCACACAACAGTAGTCGCGTTCACATTTAGACAGGTTCCCACAGTTTCCTTGGTATCTGCAACATTCTTTGTCGTCATCCAAGACTTTGTCTACTGAACAAGTAAATCCACCTTCCCATTCCTTCACAGCGCAAGTGATAGTCTGGGATACAGGCTCATAATAACCCCCACTGCCTGCAACAGGTACAGGTGACATATATGCGATAGTGGCTGTGGTGTCGCTATTCTCCTCACAACAGTACCCCGCAGTGCACTTGGGGATGCCTGGGCAGCCATCGTTATATTTGCAGCACGAACGATCAGGCACTAGTCGCTCACGACTTGTGCATAACGCAGCATCAATTGATTCTTCACATGTGAGCGTGATAGCAGTGGCAGTACCCACTAGTATCGTTGCGCACAAACTTAAGCTGAACTTCATCGTATCTGATATAAATTCCTATTACTATGGCTATTTGTCGCTGTGTTGCAGTAACTTTTGTTGTTGAATATTCTACCAAATTAGGTCGGTTGCTTATATATGCACTTTGCTTGCTTGTAGGAGTTCTCAATAATTATATTACTACATATTTATACCAACATAACCCAACGATCACAGCATATAGAGAATCACAAGTCAACCAACTCTGGTCTGAAGCCGACGGTGACGCACATAAAAATGTTCATATTTGGTCATGTCCTGTAATTTCTATATAAATTTCATCGTCATCGCGCAAATCAGTGGTGACTGGCGAGCTTTCGGCTTACAGGCTATTATTTTAAAAAATAAATAAAATATTACTGTATTCACTCTCGTACAAATAAATACTCTCGTTTAGACTAATTTTAGTAACAAATACAGACTCGAGAGCTCAAATTTACTTATAATATTACGTGTTAAAAAAATCGGCGGGGGGGGGGGAGGCGGGGGACGGGCCCTACAGGGGGTTCTTTCAGTCTTTCATCAAAAAACAACAGTACATATGTAATTACATACTTTCAATAAAAAATACAAACTTGTAAATAAAAACAAGTTGTCGTCAACAATAGTCATGATGAGAAAAAGCATTTTTCTTTAAAAAAAAGTGTATACAACCCAAGGACTTTTTTTCTAAAATATGTACAGTGTAGGACATACATATTACTATTTTTAGTAAAAAATATATATATCTACAAATTGAGAGAAAAATAGAGAGTCACAGAGTCATCACAGACTCACAGACTTACAGAGAGACTGAGAAAGAGAGAGACAGAGAGTAAGAAATTAATATGTAGATATCTGATATCTCATATCAGTTATCCCTTATCACTGATCAGAGATCATAGATGTCTGTCAGTCTGAGTCTCTGAGAGTCACTCTCTACTCTGTGGACTCTGTGAGTCTGTGGAGGCTGACTCTGACTGACTGAGAGACCGAGACTTGAGAGAGAATCACTGAGTCAGAAACTCATCATATTAGTCACTTTAGTGGGACTCCGGACTCCTGAAGTCCTCTGGGATGTTGGCCAGTTGGGCCTCTGGGGGACTGGGACACTGCCGCTCTGGGCCCTGGGAAGAGAGTCTGAGACCCCTGAGAGTAAACAGGTGTGAGAGAGATATCAGAGTGAGCGAGGTCAGACCGTCAGAGCGGGAGCCTCAGACCTCAAGGCTGAGACTGAGTCTCTGAGACCTCAGTCCTCATGGAGTTTGGACTCATTTGGAGGGTTCGATAGAGAGAGAGAGAGAGTAAATTACCAAATATATAAATAAAACTAAAAACTGTCCACTCAATTCGCCTATTCTAATAATATATTAATTTATATTGGACGTATTATATATTATTAGTCAAGGAACCACGATAGATATTCGAAATTATATTTATATTACGGGTTGATTAAAATTTAAAAAAAACAGGACCGGCCCCAGGCCCAGACAGCCAGGCCTCATGGGGGCAGGGCTCAAACCCCAACCCCAAAGGCCCGCCTCCGACTGGGGTTTACCATAAATAATACCAATACAATATTTTTATTTATTTAAATTTAGCCTATTTACATATACATAGCTGATAGCATACAGATCGAATAATTGTTACAACGTAAAAAAACCAAATAGCCATATAGGACACCCGACGGCCGACACCCCAGGGCCCAGGCTCACTATGTAAAAGAAAAGAAAAACATACAAAACAAAAATTGATTTGGCTCCAGGGGCCAGGTCACCAGGAGTCAGGTTCACTGGTTCAGAGGTTCCATATGTATAATCTAGGAGAGAGAGAGTCCTGAACTAACTATTACGTCACAGGAATTAACTCCATGGGTAAATGCGAGTAAGAAGCTAGATTTGATAATCCGATTGGTGGTCAAGGTTCAAGCATCAATGTACCTCAAGACTCAAGTCCTCAACTCTCAAATTGTCGAGATGTATTGTATTTTCTTATAGTGTTTGAGTATGTTTTCTTTAAACCTCTGTGATTTTGAGGTGCTCGGTCCTTCAGCGATCATATGATGCATAAGCCCTCAGCCAATACCAGCAACCCATGAGTTCTTCAGGTAGAACTTTAGAAGTTATTACCGTGTCAGCACCGCTGCTCTCCTGTCTACTACTAAGTAGATCGATATCGATTTTGACGTATACGCAGTGTACGTCAAAGTTCTGGTAACAAGTTCATGCCTAGAACTCAAAAAGCTCAAGAACATAGGAGAAAAACCAATTGTTTCTATTCATAAGAATTTACACGCGATTTCAAGTATACATCCCTCCATCGCGTGTGTTTATTTAATATTTTAGAAACACAATTCTGCAGGCTACAAGCCAAACATGTTTTTCTTTTTCCCCGCCCCAGCACTTGCTACCAACTCCAACTCTTCAATCCGTTGTTTCGCATCGTCCATTCGCTCTGTGACTTGCATGAGTCTATTGTTGAGATCTGTCCACATGAAGAATCGTAGAGTGAGCGTTTAGGCAAAGTTTGGATCGAGATGAAACACCGTGCGAGACTACCGATGCCTTTATATGCGGGAAGGCGCAATATGGGGTATTTCCATACGCAGTAAGTTAATGTATAAAACAAAATGATCGCACAATAGAAATCTAATCTGTGAGGAGACGAACGGCAGAGCATACATACATACATACATATATACATACATACCTACATATATATACATATATATATATATATATATATATACAAATATATATACATATATATACACATATATGTATATATTTAAATATATATATATATATATATTGCGGGGGGAAAAGCTGCGTATGTGTGTACAAATGATCTCAATCCCTCATTCATGACTCTTGTTTCTGTTTTTGTTCATGTCTTTGTGTGTTTCGTTCATATCTTTATATATATATATATATATATATTATATATATATACAATATAATAAATACTATATATATATATATATATATATATTATATATATACATACACATACACACACACACACACACACACATATATATATATATATCTAAACATATATATATATATACATATATATATACATATATACATACACACACACATACACACACACACACACATATATATATATATATATATAATATAAATAAATACATACGTACATGAAATGCATAAATAAAACATACATAAATAAAACTATCATTCGACATTTATTTGACATATACCAACAGCCACTCAGTCTAACTCATTTGTGCACTCGCACACACATATACGAACTCAACATTCAACATAGACCTACTCATACATACGAAAATAACCCATTAGACGCACATATATTTATATGCATGTTTATATTAACATCATGATACACACGTACATAATTAAGTTATGTATAAGGACCATATTTGTATATATACATTAAAGTGTACATATCGAAGGTAATTTGCGGATATGAACCATATGCTTACCTGTGTTTGTAGACACATGGGCAAAGACCTCCTTCTCCAGGGCCATGCTGCGATCTCTGCTTCGTGATAGGTCTTTTGCCTATATGTGTATATACACGTGTAGTTTTGTCAGTACACTGCTAGTAATCTTTAGCCATGACAAAAAAAAAGCAATCGAAGAACGACTGATGCAACCTAATATTATAAAGGTAAACCATTTTTCAAAAATACTTTTTACTATTGAGCCCTCCCCCCGACCAGTCGGAGGAGAGGGTAGGCGTATGACTCACTACGCGGTAGCTCATATAAATATATATATATATATATATACGCACACACACAAACACACACACACATATATATATATATATATACATATACATATACATATGCATATACATACATATACATACATACATACATACGATATATATATGTTTATATATATAAATAATTAGATATACACTGCATTTGCAAAGTATACACCCAAATTTTGCGTTATAAGACTGCAGTCGCTTTTTGACAAACAAAAACTCGTTCACCGGTTAGCTTACGTACTTGTTATCGCGGCATCAAATATGCTCAAGATGCGAAGTACGTTTTCCACACTCCGTGTACGTATTGTCAAGTTTGTTACGTGGTATAATATGTGCACTCAATATGAACCGTCGTACTCCAGACTATACGTACCACCTACTAGCAATGCACCAGGTCGGCTGGTATAGTTACCAATTTCTCCTTGGCCTGACTACAGTACTGTACCTATCCGTGTGCATACCCGTAGTCCAGATAGCAAATACATTTTCCGCAGACGATATAGGTACTACCTACTAATAATACACTTAATGTGTTGCTATAGTTACCAGTTTCTCCTTGGCCTTCACAGCGGCTGTATGTTCCGCTGCCAAAGCGTCTATTTCCTTTTGCTGATTGTTTATGGCGTCGGTTCGTAGTCTTGTGATTTCATTCAGCTCTTTGTCTTTCAAACGTATGACCTCTGCCTTCTCTTTCTCTTTGGTATCATTGATGCCCCTACAAGGAGTGTCGGAAGCGAATTTGCTTGAACCACACACATCTAACTGTACACAATTTGGCTGTGCTGATTAAAGAAGAAAGAAACAGACACACATACATACCTACATTTATATATCTGCTTTAGTTGATTAAAATAAGAAAGAAACAGACACACATACATACCTACATTTATATATCTGCTATATTTGATTAAGATAAAGAAAGAAACAGTCCCACATACATACCTACATTTATACATCTGCTATAGTTGTTTGTATGTATCAACATAAACACTAAATATATTGACTTGTATGCTCTCTTAGAACTCGCACCCAGTATTTAGAGATAGGACTAGTCGGAGATCTTGCCCATAGATATGAAACAAGCGCGAAGGCTTCAAGTACAATGACATCTCTGTGTGGAGTTTTCTCGCGCGGTCACTCTATCTAAAAGTATATACATGCATGTACATATACTACACATACTTACATGGACTATAAATACATTCGTATATACGTATATACGTATATACGTACGTACATACATACATACATACATACATACATACATACATACATATATACATGAATACACATACATATATACATACATGCTTATATACATATATACAAATATGCTTACGTACATGTATACGCATATGCATACATACATTTATACATGTGTGAGCCGGATACATCCGACTTTACACAATCATGATAGTGAAACAATCACACAAATATACCTACCAGCTCTAATACTGCGCTTGCACTTCATCAACGAATTAACCTTACTGTGCTCATAGAAATTCAACTTTAACAATAAACATACAGTATATTAAGAATTATATTTATATACGAATATACATAAATGAATATATATAACCTCTATCACTATCAAAATATATTACATAATATTGAAAATCGTCTTTAAATACGAATACATATATTAACACACCATGAGTCAAGGTACAGATCTATTTTTGGTCATAGCCATTCGACCCGCCTGAGCGCATGCACTACTCAACGGACAGACCCAATTGCGGCACACACAAACAATCCACCGAACACGTAGTCAGTGGGTGGACCGGTTAGGCTCATAGCTAACCATAAATGAGCCCAATTTGTCCGTATATATATACATAATAACTTTTTTTGTTCCTCACTCTTCGTGTATACGTTCATTTTGTCCTAAGTACCCGTAAATGGATCCATTGCGCTCGTATACATACTCACAAACGACCTAAACATATCATATAATAGTGTCCTTGAATATCATACAATAGAATCCTTGAATATCATACAATAGAGTCCTTGAATATCATACAATAGTGTCCTGCCCCCCCCCCCCCAACGCACCTGAGTGTCTGTGTGAGATCGGACACCTGGGCGTCCATCTCTCGTCTGGCCTCGGCCATCTCCTTCTGGTGCCTCTCCACCAACTGCCGCAGGCTCTCGTCGGCTGCGTGCTTGTCTGCCTTGAATTTGTCCTGTTTCTCGCTGAGCCTGCCTATGGTGTACACGTACTCGGCTTCGCGCTTCTTGATTGTGTGTAGGTCGCTGTGGGCTTGTTCGAGGTCTTTGTTGACCTGAAGGAATTCTTCATTCATGGAGCTTCCGGAGCTGGCGGCTATTTTTAGCTTCTCCATCGCAGCGGATAACTGGGTAATACGCTCCGCTTGTTGTGCCAGTTCAATGATCTGCGATGGGAGATAGGGTAAGGTTAGCTTGTGCGGGTGCCGAATGCAGGAACAGTATATGGAGCACAACCACGGATACACACACACAGAGACAGAGACAGAGACAGAGACAGAGACATACATATATATATATATATATATATATATACATACATATACATGTACATATAATATATGGGTGTGGGTGCGTGTTTGTGTGTTGAATACAGATACACCGTAGAGACAGTCCGCTGATCTATGGTGAGGCAGACACAATATATGACAGATACACGTTCATGAACTATATATTGAGCATAAGCACAGCTTATTGGGTGTTTGAGTACAGTTATATATCAAGAACAAACACAGTCTATGTGTGTGTCGAATACATTTACTCGGTCACCGAGCATCCAACGCCGATAGGAATTAGATCATGCCATCGAACAATCAAAGTGTTCCGTGCACAGTGGGGTCACACCCTCTACTTGTTGACCGATACCTTGCAACCAGAGCAATAACAATAAGGGGTGCTGGGTGTGATACTTTGCAACCAGAGCAATAACATTAAGGGGTGCTGGTGGTGATACTTTGCAACCTGAGCAATAACATTAAGGGGTGCTGGTGGTGATACTTTGCAACCTGAGCAATAACATTAAGGGGTGCTGGTGGTGATACTTTGCAACCAGAGCAATAACAATAAGGGGTGCTGGCAGTGATACTTTACAACCAGAGCAATAACAT
>NW_014040038.1:62150-63869 GCF_001186125.1 Sphaeroforma arctica JP610
CAGAGCAATAACATTAAGGGGTACTGGTGGTGATACTTTGCAACCTGAGCAATAACATTAAGGGGTGCTGTTTGTGATACTTTGCAACCAGAGTAATAACATTAAGGGGTGCTGGTTGTGATACTTTGCAACCAGAGCAATAACATTAAAGGGTGCTGGTTGTGATACTTTACAATCAGAGCAATAAGATTAAGGGGTGCTGGTTGGTCGCTTGTTTTTCATAGCTAGAGGGGTGGATGGCCCAGTGGCGTGCCAGATCGAAAGGTTGGTCGTGTTCAAGCGATAGAGACAATGTCTTCGGACGTGGTCAGTCCACCCAGCGGTCGGTTCAGAGCATACTACAAAGCCAACAATCTATAAATAGAGCTGTCTATAAATAAATTGGGTCCATATGATTGGCTGTGGCATGTTTACCCACCTGCCGTTGCTTGTCGTCTTCTGTCTGCATCAGGTCGGCCTGTGTTCTCTCCAGATATTTCTGGTGCTGTTCAGCTGTGCCCAGGATGTCTTCTTTCTGTCGGAGTTACGAAGACAAGAGCTCTAAATTATGAGAAGATGGTACTTTATGTATGTGGCATTGTGAGAAAAGATCACATATTTGGAATCATGAGAACTGATTGCGTATCTGGAATTGCGGACTCGCACATCCCCTCGCCTATTTATATATGCGATTATTGGGTTGTGTTGAGATTTGTACAAGCACACATGTGTGCGCAGTCTCAGCGTTTAGTACATGCGCATGAACATAACATCAACAACACTCTCGCATACATATTTGCACAAGCAGGTATACACTTATAGATAGGCGATAAGGCATAACCCTATACTGCAAATAAAAGAAATATTACACCGGATCGCACAGCCACCGCTAGCCCTCGCGCAAGCAGGACAGGGCAACAAGCCTTCAATATATCCCCGATACAGATACACACTTACAACGTACCATGCGACCCTCCATCTGCGTACAAACTCAGCTACTTCAATACATCCCCGATACAGATACACACTTACAACGTACCATGCAACCCTCCATCTGCTTACAAACTCAGCTACTTCAATATATCCCCGATACAGATACACACTTATAACGTACCATGCAACTTCCATCCGGGTAAACAAAGCAACACAGAAACACAGAAACAAAGTAACACAGAAACACAGAAACAAAGCAACAAAGAAGCAAACCATCCCATTCCATGCACACCCCACCACACAGACACACTCACCTGCTGCGTGAGATCGGCGATTTGCTTCTTCTGCTGCGCCGCCAGCTTCTCCTGTGCCTCCACCTGCGCCTGGATGAGTGCCCTGTCGGCCATCGCACTGCTGAGCTGCATCTCATAGTCGTGGGCTGTGCGTGTAGCGACTTCTAACCTGCCCTCTAAGGTGGTCACGTGCACGACCTTGTCTTTGAGCTGTTGCTCTACGCGGATGAGGCTGTGGGTGTGGGCTTCGCATCTGATCACAAGAGTGGTGGGTTGTGGGAAGGGATAAGTGTATCTGATCACAAGTATGGTGGGTTGTGAGAAGGGATGAGTGGGTCCAATGGACTACAGAGTGTAGATCGATTAGAGGTTAGAGGTTGAAGTGCATGCACGGGTGATCACAAGTGTGGTGGGTTATAGGAAGGGATGATTGGGTCCAATGGACTACAGAGTGTAGATCGATGAGAGGTTAGAGGTTGAAGTGCTTGCACGAGTGATCACAAGTGTGGTGGGT
>NW_014040037.1:0-1683 GCF_001186125.1 Sphaeroforma arctica JP610
ATATATATATNTATATATATATATATATATATATATGTATGTATATCTGTGTGTTTGTATGTGTGTGTGTGTGTGTGTGTGTGTATTGATAGGCATTCCAAGGCAGTGGTTTCAAATCTCCTGCTGTTCAACAGGTCACTGTGCAATACAGAGTATGTACTTATCTTCCCTGTGTATGTATCTATACAAATTGCCTTGTGCTTCAATCCACATCGATAGACTTTTCAGCCGCATGTGGCTTAGCGGAAAGAATAGAAACACAAGACTGCCCTAACTACATAACAAAAGCTGAGATTCGATAATAGAGGGAAGGTTCTGCGCAATAGCATAGATTAATGGCTAAATAAGAACACTTGTTCAGTCTACACTATGTACCTCAGCTGGGATAGTAACAGTCTCGGACACGTACGCCGCCACCAAGGCTGAGGTGAACCGCCAGGATTGACTCACTTCATGGTCTGCTTTGTTGGACATGGTGAGATAGATTGGTTTGCACGCAGTATGGCAGTGTGCCTATTAGATATGTTATGTTATTGTGGCACAAGTCGATCACTTGTGTATGCTATGCCGTAGTGTATCTTTCACTGTTCTGGACGATTATAAGTGTGCCTAGTTGCTCCAACTTAACTGTTCTCAAATAAGATTTCGAATTGATCACGCGATAGCGATAAAAATCTTATAATAAATAAATTAACACCACGTGAACATGAACCGTGTCGCCTCATTACACCGACCGCTGTGCTTTCATCGGCAGAAGTCAGAAGTGTGTAGCAGGATTGCTCTCAGTGACAGATAGGCCTCTAACAAGATCAGCAAAGCCTAAAGTACTGCGCACTCTGAGTCCATCTCAACTCACCCTGCGTTTGATGCCAAATCTGGTCTTCTCAGTACACACTGGATACTCAGTACAAACGCACTATAATTAGTGAAAATATGACAAAAGGGATTGAATTCGCACTATTTGTGGGGGGCAGTCCAGACACAGTACAGGTGAGTCACATTGAACGCTTGCTTCAACAACGAGTAATGTGGTTGGACATAGGGGTATATTGTTCGGATGTGGTTTTTATTCGCGCTCAGAGATAGTCCGGGATATATACTTGAGCACGGAACGACTTGATGGAACTCACGCCTGCAATCCGCAGACTGACCCATTAAGTTGTAGCGATAACCGTCCCAAACGCGGTTTAGCTTCTTATAATATCGATGTTGTTTATAGATGTATGCGCAAGCTCGGATATATACATTTATTGATGGTGTATAACAGTACGCTCGGGATAAAATGTTTGACCCGCTTAACTTCAACTATGATACTATATGTGTTTGTCTAATGCTGTATAAAAGTGACATGAAGTCACCAATATGTACATCATCAAGACGGGTTAACCTTCGACATCTACGCATGTACTGGATTCTATCCCGTCACGTACAATCATCTGCCCGTTCCGCCATACACAAACTATCACCGGTGCGACCAAGCTTGCACGCGTAGTGTGAAACCATATCAGTGTGAATCGAATATCTACCACCTTTCTAATCTTTGCATATGACAATGTATCTTGAATAATTTTACATGCTTTCCTAACCATTTACCTATATTTGAATACTATAAATTGACAAAAATGTAGATGGGAATATATATATATATATATATATATATATATGGTGTGTGTGTGTGTGTGA
>NW_014040037.1:3508-20977 GCF_001186125.1 Sphaeroforma arctica JP610
GTGTGTGTGTGTATGTATGCACGTATATATATATGTGTGTGTGTGGGTGTGTGTTTGTGTGTGTGTGTGTGTATGCATGCACGTATATATATATATGTGTGTGTGTGTGTTTGTGTGTGTGTGTATTTCTATTTAGTTGGATGCCAGTACATCTACAAAATAGGAACCTCTGCGTGTTTGGTTAAGTTAATGCATAGTTATGTGATTTACGGGTCGCGATTTTTTATTAAATAAAAATATTGACGTTTGTAAATACTGTATCCTTGGTACAATCGTATATGCTCATATGCGTTACTATTTTATGTATGTTTTACAAATATCTGTAGATTAGGTTTGTCTCATTCTCTATATTACTTCTCATGGAAGCCTAACGCCTTGTATGCCCAAAGTCGTATATTCCTGTCTGACTTTCGCTACGAAAATTACGTCCGCGATCGTTGAATCTAGAATTACCGTTGAAGCCTACCTGGGTTGAACTTACACACTACAGCAAATATGTGACCGTATCCTGCTCACGCTCAATCCTCTGTGGTGCGTTTAGGCATCCAATATATATATATGCATATTTATGGATGTGACTACCTATATGCGTTTATTTCACACACGTGATACATCTACAATATGTTTATTGTACAACTCTTAACATTGGCTGTGCGCAGTCAGGTGACTTCGTCTTCAAGACTCTGCGCTCGGACAAACACTTGGGGCGTGCCGTTGTGCTGTCTGAAGGGCACGCTCCAATACCGGCCACGTGCAATGACACTGACGCGGACAAAAATCAAAGCACGAACCAAAGCAAAGATGCGGGCGCACTCGCTGTTAAAAAAGGCGAGAGAGTATCAGTTGAGTTTCTGCACAACCAACATTGTTCCGATGAGTTGCTGAGTAAGCTGAGGGTGTGCTACCAACGTAGGGACCCTTTAAATAGCGTTCGCGGTGCGCTTGAGGTGGTGGTGTGCTATAGTACGACGGAGTATCGGTATGTGTGGAAAATAGTGTGGTCCAGTTACAGTACATTCGATGAGATTGTCTGGCCTGTCTCTTGTTGACACTGGAGTTCCCTAGAAATAGAATCCACAAAAGCATATCTATGTCTGGACTCGAAGTTTGTGCCTTCAGGGCGTTTCAATCTGATATGTGTTTCTGTGTTGTTCGTACCTACAGCTATTGCTGTATAGTACAGTGGCACTGTCTTCTTCGGGCCCTTTTCCTTTTAATCAGACTCTATCGCCAGCCACCGCTCACACTATCTTTACCCTTCATTCCCTCTGGCAGACACCTCGCCCGTACGATACCGCATTCTGGTGAACATGTGCTGGAGGTTGGGTGTTCCACCGGTAAGGCGTCCGCGATACTCAGCCGAAACTGTGGCCAGCTCACGGCTATAGATATCTCAACGGATTGCATTGCAAAGTGTAACAGCGACATGGCCGCGGGTGTGGGTGCGCAGTCGCACAATACAACGTACCATTGCTTCGATGTGTTTGCCGATCGGGCGTGTTTGCTGGATATGCTTAATCCCAAATCTGGTCTTGGGCATAGCAAGCAGACCCGTAGTCCGAAATTGGCCTGTAAACAACGCGAAACTCTTCCAGGGAGTTGTGGTTTGCCCACTACTCCTGAGGCAGCTATGAGCACTGGCACGAACGAACTGAGTGTGAAGGAACGCGATACGGTTCCTAGCACGGCTGTACAGATTTCAACAGATGTACCAGACACTAGGGCCCAAGATACCAACATCCACGGCATCAACAGTCCGGCAGACATAGGTGTGATATTTGTCGATATCGGTGGCAACCGCGATGTGCACTCTGTAGTTGAATTGCTGGCGTTTCTGGAGCGATACGCTAAGGACACGTGTGAGGTGGTGGTGGTGAAGAGTGAGGCGCTGTGTGGCGAGATGTATGCACAACTAGGTGTTGGCCTGAGGGTCACGAGAGACGAAGGCGAAATCAACAGCTCTTCTGGTCCAGATAAGTGTGGGCCTGGTATGGCGAGTGCTGGGCAAGATTCAGAAACCCGTATGCATGCATCACAGAAACAGACGAAGCCAAACGGCATGCCTGAGATGGTGCCGGCCCCTACTCACTCGTCCGTAGGACTGGGCGTGGGGACTGCGTGGATGCCGAATTGTTCTCTCTGGTGGAGCGCACTCTGCACTCGCGAGAGGCTACGTGCAATGGCTATCAAAGACAGCGTGGGAAAGAGTAGTACTGTACCCTTCGCCGCGAACATGTACCACCAACGACTAAGTCCAAAGAGTTTAAATTTTGGTGTGAGTAAGAGTTCTGGGGCTGTTTATATTTGTAGGTTTCACAACTATTCCGAAAGTGGTTGCAAACAATATCAGGAAGCTACGCAGATGCCAGGGTGTGAGGAGGAGTGCGTATATGATCATGATCATTGTCATGCTTGTTTGCTGCCTGGCCATATTGCCAGACAGTGTCTGCTAGTAGAGAAGCTCGGTGTGTGGTCCGCAAACGACGCTGGAAATGTACCATATTGAAAGGAAATCCATTTATTAGTTGTGCCCATGTATCAGCAACGATTCATTCCCCGCACAAAAGTGGAACGGGATGGGGTAGGTAGGTGCCATATCCACAGAATTCACAACGAGAGCAAGTTGTAAGGTGAAGACTTTCATAGGTCCGAAGTGCGCACCACAATTCACTCGTTGTCGATGGCCAAGTTGACTTCCTGCCCCGTTCTAACATTGCGCGCCTTAATGACTGCAGAGAAAATACAGACGAGCGGTCCTGACACAGTTCTCAAAGGTGATACCACCGGACACGAGAGACTTGAACCCAAACCCTAAAGTACTCTTGTGCATGCATGCCAGACAGCAATTATACATATACACAGACATAGGCACCGGTTGTCAAACCGCATTGTTACTCGGTGTGTGTGTTGCTACAAGATTGACCAATCAGTCTCGCGATGGAATCAGACACTTACCGATTTCTGTCAGACCGAATTGAAACGTTACGGTGCATTCATTGTCATCGGGGTTGAGCGAAGGATCGCATGGCACGCTAAACACGCCCAATTTAGTCAATGCAGGATCATCAATGTACAATGGAGGGGTGGTGCACTGTCCGGAGAAAATCTCCGATTTGATGGTCCGCTGGCCTAATGGGTCCAAAAGAAATACCAAAATTGTTGTTATTTCGAGCTCAAGATATCAACAGAGAACATCTGACCGCAAAGAAACAGGATAAATTTACTACAAGAGAACTCACCCTTGTGTACGGGGTAGTACGTTTCCGTGATTTGATGGTCCACCGGGATCTTCTGGCCTTGCTTCACATATTCGTGGAAAACCTCATCCACGACGTACTGTCCGAGCGACGGGTCGTATACGTGCCTACTCTTGTCGTGCTTTGCTAGGTCGTCGAATTCCGAGTGCTCCAGTCCGTACGTGTATGCACTGACCCGCGTCTTGATATTCGCCTTTGGATTTAGACCGAACAGCACGGCGCCGCGCACCACCGCCTCGCGAGGTCTTTTGGGTACAATCAACTGTAGGGAAGAGTTTATCTGATCCTTCACGGCGGCGCGCAGCGGCGTAAACAACGAAAAGCCGCCGACCAGTAGAACTTTAGATGCACCCGCTAACTCTGGCACACGGAGCAGCTGGTTCATGTGGCTTGTAATGTTCTTTATCACTGGTTCGTAGAGAGCGCACATGAGTTCCTTGGAAAGTCTAAGGCGCGAATGCCCAACTGCTGTGACGGAGGTGGTTGGGTGTTTCGATGTATACGATGCAGCTAATTCTTTGATTGATATGCTTGCCAGGTCTTTGTCTTCGAATAAAGGTGTGACGTTGATCTGTGCGGTGGATCCCATTTGATATGATTCTTTCATGCTGCTGATTAAGGACAACAAATCATGATTGGCTGCAGGGTTGCACTGGGCAAAGTGTTTGTATCGCGCTGCGCCAATCAATTCTTTGATAAAATCGACTATGCGTGCGTCTATACAAGCTCCTCCATACGGGCATCCAGAAGGTGCGACGAGTTCAGATCTAGACGCGAATGAGAATAGCGAGTGTTAGTATGTTGCAGTCTTGATTTGCCCTCTTTATGCCTCTATCTTGCCCAGAGATTTGCACTCGCCTAATTATGAACACAAACACGTGTAGAAGACGTCGATTACGCTTCAGTATCGAGGTGTTGTCATTCAATCGTGTGAGCATACGCTTCGTGATGAAGTTGGATGGGGAAATAAAAAGTTTATGCGGTGTAGTTGAAGTGGAAATAGAACAATTCAATACACGATGAGCATGCACGAAACAGAACAAACCTACACTTCTAGTGTGGGGCTGATTGTCTGTATCAAGTAGCACGTAGTGTCGATGGTGCCACCACCACAATCTAAAACCACCAGTTTGTCGTTCGCTTTCAACCCATGCGGGGTTGAAGTGTCAACCTCGGATAGCGTTGCTGCCTCCTGTATTATTTGAAAGGCTAATAACTATGAATTCAGTGCAATGTTCCGCTCGGGTTCACACAGAATGCGCTGGTAGGATGTAGCATAGATTCACCACTTAACATATATACATTTTACACTTTCTGTTCAAGTCCAGCTACTTCAAAGTTCTATTCTAACAAACAATAGACGACTAGTTTGCACGCCGCCTCCCTTGATACCATCAGCAGACCTACCGGTTCTAACGCGAAAATCAATCGGTCGGAAGAGATGTCCTCAATAAGTCCTGCAGTCTTCGCAGTCGCCCGCATAACATGTTTCGCTGTCGCTGTCCAGATAGCTGGGATTGTAACGACCCACTGTATATCTATTGCGCGGATTAGGAGGGTGCTCTCTTTCATTATTTTTTTGAGTGCGTAATTTTTCAGTGCCTCCAGGGAAGCAGCAATCACAGTAGTAACAGGTAGACGCAGCCGCCCATCTATGGACGTGACTTCTGGCACAATTCCTACTTTAGCTTCGAAAAGCGCCATCTTGAACTCTTTGAACAAGTAATGAGCTCCATTCTTGTTTCGAAAGTACTCATCTTCGGCCACCCTGCCGAAAGATACTAATTTACCGCCGCTATCAGTAACGACAGAGGTCACCGTTTTGGAGCTATGCGTTTCCCCCGGGGCTCCTATGTTGATGACGGACCCATGACTTCCCACGAAGCTATAAGCTATACCTGAATACGTGGTGCCGAAGTCGATTGAAACTACAGTAGAGGCTGGAAGAGATGATAGCATTCTTAAACATCTAGTTAACAATATTTGTGTATCCTAGAACTAAGTGTGAAAAAGTCGGCAGCAACGGGTCAGTTATATATAATCTTGCAATCGCCTTATATAAAAGTATCCGCATTGTAACTCGCGCATACGCGGGTCTTATTTTTCAAATCGCGCTCACGTATCATGCTATGATCACCTGGGCCGTTTGCACAAAATTTGGAAGTCTGATAGAGATCAACAGATCGTTTTAAAAACAAATTTCCACCCTAGTTATTTTATACATTTCTATCTGCAGAACGATCAGAATATTTATGGGTCTTGTGCCAGTTCATGTGCTCGGACCCGAAGCACCAGATATACGACATGTAGTGTTGACATTTATATATGCAAATGGGTCGTTCTGAAGCGAGATTATAACTGCGCCACCTGAATAAAATAAAGCCAGGAGCAACGAAACAACTTCATGAGTAAATTATCTGTAACATTCGCTACAAATGATAGAATGATATGCAACGCAGTATATATATTCCAGCAGTGATATGTCATAACATTTTCAAAAATCCGCTTGACACCACAGGATTGCCGATGCGGTTTTGAACGGTTTTCGAAGTACTTTCAAGCACAACCAAACTGAAACAGACATGAAATACTTTGATGCAACGCGATGGACGCAACGCTATATAAAGTGAGCATCGTACTCTACATATGTACGATACTTCTAACAGTAGTGCAGTGGTAGTTTATCGAAGCAAGTCAACGATAACTGCATAAGGATCATTTTTAACGTGCATAGGTATCCTAACCGTCGAGATTTTAACTGTCAAACGTTATCTTCTGCGTGCACGAGACCAGTGAGGTTTTAGATCATAGACTAGTCTCAGAGGTGCTTAAATACCTTTGTCAGCTGATCAGCTCTGTTTATTTTCATTTATCACCGTTTTCTACCGTAATTTTTAAATAGTACATATTACATCTAGAGATATTCATCAAATTTATGTACAGATGTCGCGTGCAGGCGATGGAGTAGTTTTAGCCGATCTTGCCCGCTTTGCCACTGCAACTTCGACGAGTACGTTGGCAGACAGTATTGTCGATACCAAAAACCAATCTCTCAGCACAACAGAGAAAGAAAATGTGACGGAGATGAATGAGGAATAGCCCGGGGAAGGGAGCACGGAAGTTGACAAAGCAAGACACAAGCAAAAGGCAGACCGTACTAGCAGTACAAACATAACAGTAGTAAAGATCGTGGAAATGGAGAGTGGCACAAATTGCGCTATTGATAGTTCGGACGAGGGTACAAAAGATAATATTGTCCATTTAACAGTCAAAGCTACGACCAATTATCATGCTAGTATTAGTAAAAGGCCTGGCACCGCAAGCATTGAGGTAGAATATTGGGATACGGACATTAGAGATAGTACGAAACAATCATTGGCAGTGAGTCCGAATAGTGCTAGTATGGAGAAGCAAAGAGATCACGGGAGTGATACGGAACTGGCCACAAATCAGGCCACTATGGATAACAACAAAGAAGTCGCCCAATCCTATGCCGGCACGCACGAGCTGATATGGGCGAGAACGTTAACGACACCAGTACCATGCAATGCTTATAGCTTCAAGGTCTGTCATGTCGTAGTCTTCATTTCGCCGTGTTGATTGCAAATTATTATATATACATGCATGTTTATTTTTGGATACGGTTTATAGGTTTGTATTTATAAAGATACATCGATATCGACTATATAGTCTTCTATGTGTTTTCCGGGGTATCAAGTCACAACTATGACTCGGTTTTCGTAGGTTGGTGTGTATTCTTTACATTTGCCTAGATCATATATGTACAGATTCATCAGTATATTTCTGTCAAATTTGGTCAGGCCGCAAAGATATATCGATAGAGATATTTTTGAACTTTTTTCCTGGTTCTCTATTTAGCTTTTCCTGGTTGCCTGTTCTCCAGGACGACAAGCATTTTAAACTTGTGAAAGAATGTCTCAACGCAGGCGGTTGATCTGAAAATTCTCTCATACCACGTCGATAAAGATGCGCCACATGTCGTCGACCGTATGAGGGCAATTGCAGGCATCATCCAACACGGCAAGCCTTGGTTTTCAATTCGAAATAGAAACGAGTGCGGAAGCTCGTTCTATGAGCGTAGTTGATTGTTTGTATTTACTTATTTGTACATATACCATTAGCGTGCATGCTATAACATGATCAACCTCTCCCAAATACAGAAAAGTTGGATGCTGCACTCTTACAAGAATTGACTAAACCTTCTCTGGATGCTTTAGAAACGTAAGTGCGAATATAAATGAGCTGGAAGTGCATCTCATTAATTTCCATTTGCGTGATGATCGTAGCTTATTGCTGCTTTCTGATTGCTGGCACAGTTTCTCGGCCATCTTCTGAATGATGACTGAAGAGGCACCTCTTGACCATCACTTCTCGACTTCACAGTGCTTTGAAGAAGACAAACTACAGGTTCCTTTTAGATCCCAAACTCGTGACAACATATTTGAAGATTCAGGGTGGTTGTTTCAATGCAATTGTAATCAATACGGCTACGCTGAAAGTCCGGGAGCAATCCAAGTGCTTATACAAATTTCCTGGGTCGTGCATGGGTAGGCACGTGCTGGCCGTGGATATAACAACTCCCACTGGCAGTGTAGCAATATTGATGACAAGCCATTTAGAGAGTCTGGCGTAAGTTGTATACATTTGTCGCCTCTCTGTATGTACAATATTTTCCCTCTAAATTTCGAACGTCCTCTAAAAATACCTTTTGAAACGTCTCTTTCGGAATTCGGAGTCTTTTTGCTCCTCTTTCGGCAATTTATGCAAAAGTATCCACGAATACAACCGGTTTTCTCGTTGCCGACATGTATTGTATTTTCTTTTATCGCAGGAAAAACTCTGGCGAACGCGTCAAACAAATGGACTGGGTCTTCAATCATATGGACACACTGAGTATTCCGAGTATATTTGGAGGCGATACAAATATCAGAGTAAAAGAGGTGAAGTGACTCGCTTATAACGCTTCAATTCTAGCATAATTTATCCATCTGCTATTCAATTTTTCAAGTATCCAGCTAATGATTCGGTCGTATCTAAACAGCTTAAGCAAACCAAAGTGTTAGCCTGAGGAAGCAAGCTGGCGGAAAAGGACAGTCAAATGGAATGTTTATAATGAATCATTGCGTGTAGGTCTCGAATTGAGGTAAGTTGTTGTTGGGGTACATATAGGGCTTTCGAATCTTATGCCACCCATCTTTGATCGCAGACAGTCGCAGACGCCTGGGCATTAGCCGGAAGCCCTCTAGGTGCAAAATACACCTGAGATCTGAAATTGAATGACAACCTTCCTAGTAAGTTGTGTCAATATTGGCCTTAGTCAGCGCATTTTCGAGATTCTTCGCAACAGTTTCATTCTTCTTAAATGATGTACATTGTCTGAAGGAGAAACTCTCTCTACTCGTTTATATGCAGCGGACCCGAGTTGTCTATATGCCCCGCATTTTCAATTCGATAAATTTTCGTCAGCGAAGGACAGAATTTGAGGTAATTAGAAATGTAGCAGGGGTTTTTTTCCTGCTACCCTATAATATTCCAAAATGTCGAGGGTAGTTCAAAGTTTTTCACCTTCCTAACATCACATTCTGTTTTAATCCCTATATAGTGAGCTAGCGAGCTCTGCCTCTAACTTCCACCTAGTCGGTAAAAAGAGGTATGACCGTACAAGCAGTAGCTTCTTATGTCTAGTTGTGCTCGTATCTATTAAATATATTGTTACCTATTTACATATCTAACGATTTCGTTTCGCAACACTTACACTGCCAGGTTGCCTTGTGGAGTGTTCCCATCTGATCACTTTGGAATTGTGGCCAACATTGGCATCAAATGAAGGTAACCAATAGATACGTATTCATATGTGGACAAAGCCTCCGAATGAATATATACATATAACATGGCCAGGTGAATAAAGGCCTCGGTGAAAAAATCAACCTTGACCACCCAACAGTTAAAACCTTTTTGTAAATACGTCAGGCGGTTCCAAGTCGATTTTTGTTTCTGCTGTTGCCTGCTTTTTTTGATGATTCGGCTTTATACTCTACTAAAATTTTACTATTGAATTTGGTATAGGCCCGAAATTAATGTTAGGGTTTTGGGACCCAAACCCAATTTTCGGTTTTTTTTCTTGGATAAAATATATCTGGTTTGGTAGGAACTGGATTGAAGTAGGGTATATCTAAATAGAGTATAGGCGCCTGCCTCCTACTTTTTTGGGGGGAAATGTTAGCAGCCGGGCGAACAAAGCCTCGAGTGTATTCGGTACAGTTTCATCGGCTATTTACTCTCTAACTTAACTAGTGTCTCAGGAACAATAAATAAAAATCATGCGACGAAAAGCAAACAGTCTCGTGCATCTAGAAAGTACTTGTAGACAATAGCAGCTCCGATATAGAAGACAGATGCATACACAGGCAAAAAGATAGTACAATGCATTGTACAAATAAGATGAAAGAGGCTGATTTGTAATCTGAAACATACGCCTTCATTGCACTGGGGGGTAAGGAATAATGTGATCGCCAACCTTGACTGAGGTGACACCTTCACCAATACTCTCCACAATTGCCCCAGCCGCGTGACTGAAGATGTAAGGGAACTTTCATTCGGCATCTTGACCTGGCTGTAATTATATTATATATATATATATATATAATATATATATAACAAATCCCTTCTTAACGAATGTGTCAAGCGTAGCGGATTAAAAACGTTTCAAACTGATGGTGATCCAATATTTCAAATTCGGTGCAATTTCATTCCAAAGGGCAAATACCAAATAGTATGTATCTGTGAAATGAATACTGAATAGCCTAATCATAATACATAGGGCAAGGCCAAAGAACATATGTGTGTACAAACTGTGTACATAGCTAAAATGATTAAATGAAGGATCCTGGGACCTGGAATCTGGATTCCACATTGACTCTGGAGTCCCCGAGTATGGAGTCTGGAGTGTGGACCAGTGGAGACTGGAGAGTGTGGAGACGAGTGTGGACTGTGGTCCTGTGGAGTGAGTCTGTGGAGTGTGGACTGTGGAACCCGAACGGCGAACAGTAGAGTGTAGAGTGTGGACTGTGGACTGAGAGTCTGAGACTCACTGATCACTTGGGCTCAGTGGGCTGGTATGTATCATAGATATGAGGTCGCGACATGTCGTCTGAAAACACATGTAAACGACCGTCGCGACGTGTCGTCAGAAGTATGTCGTATGTCGTTTAGATATACATACTGGACAAGTTACAGTCGGAAATTTTCAAAATATTCATGTTCATCCATTGGTAATCGATGAAAGGTTCCGTGATGATTGGCGATATTTTCAGATATTGATGATTCAGAGGGTCTAATCTCTTCAATCTTGAGTCGGCCACAAGACATGTCGCGAACCCAATGTCGCGACATATCGCCTAAAAAAAACATGTAAACGACCGTCGCGACGTGTCGCCATACGTAGGCAAAAAACATGTCGTAATGTCGTTTACCAGCTCAGTTAAATGATAGGCGACTATGAACAGTGAGTAGTGAGCACTGAGTCGTATTTATGGTGTCGTCTGTACTATATTTGCCGACATATTGTTTTTCATACAAAACAAAATTCTCAGACATGTATGACACCTCAGTAAGACTTCTAAACTAAAGAGTTTCGTATATAAATTCAGTCATCAGTACCTTGAGAATAGTACTCTTGTGTGGGGGGGGTCCGATGTCGGCGACAGTCGGGCCGACGTAAAACCAAACGACATGTACGACGTGTCGTGCGACATTCTGGCAGGGTGATGTCGTCGTGGTCGGATGCCCACTCAGTGCCCGCCCGCGGTGAGTGACAGTGACTGTATGACTGAGTGTAATATGTATGATATATAAATATTTAACTTTTTGTCAAAAAAATAAATTTACATATTTCACAGTTGTTCAATGTTCAATTGTTCACACTTATAAGTATTTTTTTAAGAATTTGTTTTTATATCTATATTATAAAAAACCGAAGCATAACAAATAAGATATAAATACATAAAAATAAGTAAAAACCCTAATTTAATATTTAATTAGTAATTTGTCAAAATTAAATATATATATTTCCAGAGTAGAATGAGTTATTGACTATTTCTATTTTATAATTGTCATTTGAACCGAATCTGAATCTACTCACTGCTCTTCGCTATACTATTCTATTTTCTACTCCTAAATTCCCAGGGACCCAGAGGTGACGCCGTGACGTAAATATGTAAATATGTCATATTGACATATATGTTGGTGATTGTTTTTTATTCTATAGCAGTCTGCAATCCGAACGGCTTGTTACCTGTAGGGCCCGCAAGGTCCGCAGCCCCGCACTGACGGTTACACTCAACAGTAGTGCAGTCCAGCCCAATATTTTTAGTAATATATAAACCAAAAGCCAACCTATACAACTTTCAAAACAAAACATCCAATAAATAAATTTATATAGAAATGAGTTTGCTTGTAAGAAGCGCTGTCGCAGTAGTCACTTTCAGTGCGGCATCCGTCGTGGCTGAGAATGAAATGCTTGTAAATGAGAATGGTATTGCTCTTCCACGTGATGCTGCCGGCAACTTGGGCTGGTGGACCTCAAACGAAGAACCGGCGGTGTTTACAGCCACACCCGTCTTCGGACAAGAATCAGAATTACGAACTTTAGATGGGCTTTGTGTCACAATTGATGACAGTGATGCAACACCGTGGCCAGTTCTGGGTCCTTGTACAGGTGAACTATACTTGTTTGAACAAAAATTGATTAAGTGGTACAATCATGCCGAGATCTGTTTTAGTGAAACAGAAGGAATGCTTTCAATGGGCAGTGGCTGTGGGTATAAAGTGCACAAGGTGGCACAACCTCTACGAGCAAGAAATTTCGTGCGAAGAGAAATATGTTGGCCGTTCAGATCATCCTACCTGCAGTGGATTCCAAGAGCAAAAACTTTGCTGTAAATATTCGCACAATTGTGGAGATCTACACAAGTGTACTTCTTCTTTCTGTTGTAAAGCTGATTCTGGTGATGAGACGACCACCTATATCAGCCCAGCTACCCCGAGCTCGACTGTTCCAGAAGCAGAATTCATCCAAGCACCAGCTGAAATCACCCAAGCGTCGGTAGAAGAAACTTCAGTAGAAGTAGTCGATGTTGTGGTAGACAGTGTGGTTGATAGCTATACACCTAAGCCCACCACCAGTCCTTCACTCCAGGAGCCGAGAACTTGTGGCAATTTGAGCCAGTTCACGCGTCTCGTGCATTGCACTGATGGGAAGTATGACGACAGCATGGCCGATGTAATTGCTAGCAGGTACACATACAAGGAAATGTGTTGTGTTGTGTTATATCGATACAACTAGATATGTAATTAAAGCTTTCATTCAGTTTCTACGCCGCTCCTTTAACGAATCAATATATACATATATATATATATATGGTTATATATAGGGTTATATATATATATATATATTTATAATAGGTCCAAACTGGTAGTGATCAAGAAACGCGATGATAATAAAAAAACAATTTATATATCGATCACAGAGATTGTGATCGTTTCTCCGACTGGATCTTGTCGAGATAATGAGAATGTAGTAAGCTAATTCGTTGTCGAGCTTTTGAAGGCGATAAAACACGATTGTAGTTGCACCAGGAATGGCTTGACTGTGTGGATCGGCGTGTGTACGGCAACTAAAAAAGGGTTCTCTAGCTAAAGTCTCATAACGTGAATCATTCCCATACCGGGAGGCGTGAGACTAAGACATTTCGCGATGATACTCAGGTACCCTTTCGTATTTAGCCCCTTTAGGACCTCCTGCCTAGGGATAGTCCCCGACTTCCGTGCCTGGGTCATAGCATACGGCATCAGACCAACTATTCAATACCTGATTGAATACTCGCGGGAATTATTCATTAACTGTCACGCCATAATCAGAACCGAAGGTACCGCCGCGCACGGCTGCTGTTATAAACGCATAGCTCCCAGAAGCTGTAATTGCCGTCCGGCTTTACTGTATGACATCTCAGTGACCTTATGGCAGCCCCATATTTGTAGCTTTGTCAGCCGCTTGGCGGAGCTCAGTAGGTGATCCATGATCTAATACAGCATTCGCATTGTGCAAACAGGAAGAAGATGCGTCAGAATGGACGTACACGTTCTTCGTCACTATCTTCGGATATCTATGGATATTGATAGTTACAGTTATAGCTATTTATATATATATTTATATAAATATATATATAGATAAAGATATAGATTAGATATAGATATGGATATCATATAGATGAAATATAGACATAAATTATAGTACAGATACACAATTCCCTATTGCAATAACTATGGCGCACACGATCTGCGCTACCCCGGCTTGTGGGAACGACACACACAGATTTTCAATATTCGATACAGTATGCGCACTTGCATAACCACCACTCAAAATACATATTACACAAATGTATAATTCACTAAACCACCAAACTAATACACTGGAGACTTGATAAGTGTTGTAAAAAAAGCAAACGAACAAGTGCTGAGAAGGCATAGGGTCAAACTATCGCTGACAACAACGTGGCTGATAGTAATGGGATTTCAAATGCGCGTTTACAAACCAAAATATTATGCACATGTCCATTCTTCGGTACGTATAGTACGTATACAGTACAAATATATACCCATTCGTTCTCACCAACCGACTTACATCATCGTTGACCGCACGGCACCATGACAGGTTGAGTTTGAGAAGGGTGTTTCGGCAGGTGTCGATCAAGAGCCTGAACACCGCTTCGTCGATCAGGTCTAGTCCTTTGAGATTGAGAGTGTGCAGTTGTGTTCCGTATGCTGTGTGTGATGAAGACAACAGTATCGATGTGAACATATTAGGAAACGTGATTTCTTCCAACGTTGTTATTTGAGGTGATACAGCTCTGGTCCAGAACCGGTCAGAAGAAGCGAAACAAATACATACATACACGATTCTTCTGAGCTCACCACCCTAGAGAGAACTCTCGAAGGCAACGTGGCATGGACAACGAACGATGACAAGGACAAGTTCACAAAAGAGACTGCATTAGACAGAGACTGCAAATCGTCGCTTAGCCAAGGGATCCACTACTGAAACAAGTATGAAGATTTTCCTATCATATGATTTTGCAACCATTGCACCGCCACACGCTCACTGCAGAGCCAGCTAAGCCAATCTGACGATTATGTATCGATATAGCCGTGCGTGACCAACCTTCTGCCTACAGACTTCTGCAGGATTTTTCTTCTGCAGAACTTTTGAAACCACGAACGAGGAACGACACACGAGAACACCTTAGGATCACTAGTGAGGCACCCGCTATTCCTGTAATGCGAAGCTCGCTAGTGTGCCCTACTTCAAACTGGTTTTCACCACAAGAAGTTACGGAGTGGATGCAAAGAATCTATTGGTAATGACCCTTCCGTTGCCTTGAATCTGAGTCTTGAAAGTGTGTTGCCCGCAAGCATCGGTCCGCGACTGCAACTCCCCATGATATTTTTTTAGGACTCTCGTACTATCTATATATACCAGGCCATCCGGAATGGTTTCGCAAGCACCCACAACAGACGAACGATTCCACATATAGCAGCATTATAGGCTCTCCATATATATGCACTAGACTGGTATGGATATAGTACTGTAAACTGTATAGCAATTGCATACCGTTGATGATGAGTGCCACAGCTTCATTGGTGACGTCTCGAGAGCCGCCTATCTCCAATCGCTCAATAAGTTTACACTTGTCAATAAAACTGCAAGTCCGATTGTAAGGACGAGTGCAATGTGTTAGTTCCAGAAAAAGGGAGAGCGTGCTTGTGAGGGATGTGTACAGCGTTACGAATAGGTGCTGATAGTTGCATGTTCGTGTGTGTGTCGATGTGTTCGCAGCGCTACCTTTTGCACACGTCATTGCACATCCGTAACAAGGCCAATATTCACACAAAAACGCATGCGCATACGCACACGCACGTCAGTCCACTCGCCGTGAGAAAACAACTTCATCCCGCAGCTTGTCTAACAGGGACAAGCCCAACACCAACAAAACAGATCAATGCCACTCGATGACTTGCTGCACTTGTGACAGGGTAGGTAGAATCAGTCTCCACGATACTGCACAAGCGCTGTTGGCAGAAGAGATTCAATAGGGGCCATCCACGCGACTACGGTCATGCAAGGTCCAGTGTAGATATTCCTACCCCACCCCCCATCCCCCAACCAAACACCCCTGCCACTAGACTGTATGATGCACTGGTCAGCGTACGACCGTGCAGACACAAAGAAACCATACGTCTGGGGCAGAGAAGCGCACACAGCCACTCTACCAAGCACGTGAGCGATCTCATTATACACGCCGACAGCCTCATATTTTGCATAGCTCACATGCCGTGGGCTATGGCCATGCCTACCTCGTTATGTGGAAGTCTGTGAGAGCCACATTGTCGTTCATAACCAGAGTCGTCAGCGCCGAACAGCGGTCGGCAATTGCTTTGAAGGTGATCTATGCAGATGAGGAAAGTCAGTCGGGGTGAGAATATACAGGCGATGATTTCAAAGCTCGCAAGACTCAAACGCTATCTACCGAGTCGTGTGTGTGAACACACCAGCGCTGAAGCTGTGAGGGATATGCATGCTCCTCAAACAACCAAACATATACACACACACACACACACACAAACTAGCGCTCAGGAGCCCCTCACCTCTGTTAGCTGAGGGTTGCCAGATATGTCCAAGGTGAGTAGATTGGCACCCACTGACCGGAGCAAATGCGCCATGCCCTCGTCTGTAACGCCATCCAAGTAGGTAAGGCCGAGATGCTTCAGACTGGTCAGAGTTTCCAGGTGCTTGAGTGCGTCGTCGTCCACTCGTGACATATGATTCAGCGTTAACGTTTCTATTTCTGTGGCGAGAGGGAAGTGAGGTGAGAGAGAAAAAGTTCATTGAGAGTATTGGTGTATATGAGCGCTTCTATCCACCATAATTGCTCCATAAAATATGCACAAAGGTTTCTCAAAGTCAATTTACAGTGAATGCACTCCCGCGCAAAAAAAACCCCTACTACCACAACTCGCAGGCACGATGGGTATGTAATTCGGCTAATACAGTAAACATACCTCTGCACAGGAATCCCATCGTTTTCAAGGTAGCCTCGCCCAATTTCGCTGACCAAGACACATCAAATTCAACAAGTTTTGTGTGTGACTCGAGAAAGTCTGAGTATATTTGATCTGTCACCAGATATGAACCGTGTAGAAGCAGACTAGTGATGTCCGGGCACGCCTCGCTTATAACAGAAAGAGCCTATAGAGACGGATGAATCAGATCAGTGCACAAACCAAGAAACTCCAACCCTCCGGTGACATGGAGGCTGGAGGTAAGGAGCTCAGCGATGTGGGAAATGAACCGGATATGCATACTGGCGTGACACATGTGATACTATGCCCACCATCACATTGTCTGTGAGTGCCTGAACGCGAATGGCGATGGAACCAGAACTAACCTTCCATTCTGATAAGTAGCCAGTTATATAAACATTTGATTGTGCACAGATCAACGCATCCGCACCCGATCTCATGAGTGGCTACTAATATAAATTATCACTCACCTCATCTTGTAACTGGCCGCACTCGCCCAGGTGGAGCTTGATCAACTGCGGGCAGTTGTATCCTATTTGTTTGAAACTCTCGGGGTCTAATTTCGCACAATCCAGCAAAATGAGTTGATTGTGTGTCTCGTTGTCCTCTAAGAAGAGCGGCAGAATATCTGGTCAGGGCGATGGTCAGTGACAATCTGGTTAGAAGTCCAGTCTGACCTATGTATTTGCAGCTGGGAACAAGAAGACATAGTCACCCAACATAACAGACTCTAAATGAGTGCATCTCGTTCAAGATTGTACAACAGTAAAGTGCGTATAATCTATAGCAAAAAAATACGCAGCAATGAAGTACATACCTCACATATTTCCAACATGTTCTGCTACCTAGACATAAATGATAGCTACAACAATTCAGAGTCAAACTCCTTCAACACCATAGTAAAGGTAATATATTAACCCAAACGTATATACGTAAATGTACATACATACTTGTATGTATATATATATGAATATATACAAGTAGATATATATATATATATATATAATATATATATATGTATGCATGTAATATAATAGTATAATAATATAATAAT
>NW_014040037.1:20997-25817 GCF_001186125.1 Sphaeroforma arctica JP610
TGGAAACAGCTTGCGATGACTGCAGACAATGTTGCAGATCTTGGCCTTCGCGTCAGCGGCGATCACTCCAAAGGATTCGACGTATTCTATATTCTCTGACACTAATTTGATGCACATGTTCTGTAAATCGAATTTGCACATGGACAAATATGTGAGATATGTGAATTATAGAAATTTCACTACTGGTGGTATGATCGGACGATACATATGGGAAGGTATTTGTACACACTGATGCCAAATTGTAAGCAGATATCACACAATAAAGCAAACACACCCACGCGCAATAATGAAATCCATTCAATAGTCTACGTTGCAAATTTATTCGAATATCCCAGGCACTATTCGACTGTTCAATCAAACTTGCAAAAACAAACGGACACGCTCGGATTAATCACTACGAAATAAAGATCTCATAGAAGTTATGAACTGCATAAAATACATCCACAACCACTCTAGCACAGACCACATTGATCTGCAACCAATCATGTGTAAAAGTCTCCGAACACAACTGCGAGGCATACAGAAATGGATAGGAACACTCACTCAATCACTCACACTGTCCCTGGTCTCGCTGTTCCAGTTGCCCACAATCATCTGCAAATAAAATTAGTCTGCCCTGCGCACACTCACCTGTAAAGTGTCTATCTCGCTGTACAACACGGACATCAGCGTGCCCTCTACAAATCTGCCGGCTGCTCCTGCGGCCTTCTTCTTTCCTCTCATCGATTTGCGCTTCTTTGTTTGAGCCGCCACACACACCTATCTCAGCCAGGCAATTCAGGGAGAAATAAGTGATATGGCACAACAAGGAGGATTTTATACCATTTATGGCTATAGTGACACCTCAAAGGTAATGTGCGATGACTGTGTAGTTCCGTTTGAATTGACAAGAATGCACGAATGTATGTCTACACATATCCCCCACTTTGTCAGCCGCGATGCACATGCACATATACTGGGTAATACCACTCACCTGGCACAAAGGATGGATCGGATCGACGGAAGACATGGTGGCACCCCTTGGAATGGCTCTTTGGCAAACCGAACACAGCAATAGAGGCCCGGCGAAGTCCTCGCCGTCAGAGTAGTCACTGCTATCGCTTTCGCTGTCATTTGGATCCCTTTTGGGCTTTGGTCCCTTCCCCTTGTCCTTACCTTTTATATTGGCATCAAATACATTTATACATTGGCGTGATTTAGCGTATATAAGAATGGAAAATACATGCAAGCCTTCGATGTAGTACACTCTATCGTAGCCCATTTCAGTCTCTTCGTATATTGAGAAATCCGAGTCTTTCCGACTACAATGTTGCTACTATGTCATCGACGGTGGAAGGATGTGTTGACATATCCGTGTGCACCTAGCGAGATGCAACAAGTGCATCACTCCAAATTGTGTGTTATAATTTCAGGTGAGTGCGCAAGTAGGTGTGCAGGGATGCAGCGTGCGTGTGATGATGGAAAGTGCTGTACATTTCTCAGTCCAAATAGGCTACAACGTTTGATGCGTATGAAGACCTATGAGAAATACTTAGCAGGACCGATAAGACTCAACTCGTACCCTGTATATACCTGTCAACTAGACCTTACACCCTTTTAGATACACATTTCTGAGGAGCATACTCATTTCTGCAATCAAACACCCATGCCCACTAAACCCGAAGGCCAGCAGCACAACCACACACCTTACCTTTCCCATATTTCTTCTCATCGACCACTTTCACCTTCTTCTTGCCCTTCCCTTTCGCCAGTCCCTTGGCAGCCGCCCGTTTAGCGCGCGTGCTACCTACACTCGGGCCCTCGACATCGCTCACCGGCGCACTTTCAGTCTCTTCACCCGAACTAACATCCTCAAGCCCACTACCACATTTGGGCTTATTGCGTCTGCGTGTGCGTTTCCCCGCACTTGAGGTTGTGGTAGTATTGGTGCGTGCTTGCTTGTACATGGCTATGTATGCGTTATCAACGGGTGCGTCAACGGGGCCTTCGGCCTCGGCTATTGGTTGTTCCCCGTCTGCGCTGCCGCTCTGTGAGCTCGAGGCCGCCTATATATGGCAGAGCATTGTATTTCGATCATGTGGAATATTATTGAGAATGGGCGTACAAGTTTGGACGTGTGCGCGTGTATTTGTATGTCTTGGTCATGCGAATAGGTCGGTTACAAGGTATAAGATATACGCTGAGCAACGACCGCCCGAGATTATAATACCTACGCGTAAATGATAAAAGGTATCAATGCTAATACATACAATGCATACCAGTTAGTGCGTAAATATTGATCAACTGCAAGTACACACCTATGCACGGACACCAGCATATATACCAACGTATGCAAAAAAAACAAGCACTCCAGCGCAATTTTATGCACCGATGCTCGCAAACGTAACTGATCGACCTATTCATTAAACTAGAACAACAGGTACATACACACATACACATACCTGACGTCGAAAGTGACTGTCTCTGATATCACGAGCTGAAATCCCCTGCTCTTCAAGGAAAGACGTCAGTGCACTCCTATAAAGATAAGAGAGGACACACCACACGTAGATGAATAAGCTCGAACCAGAAGAAACAGCTACGACTTCAAAAGCATACGCCACCCTGTTTGCCAACAATTCGTGCTGGAAATATGGTTACAATCGAACAATCTGAAAGAGCACGAAACAGCCCAGAAAATACTCACCAGCATATGACATCCAGTACATATGGAATTCATCGTATATAAACACACCTCGGACCTTTGACGCTATTGCTCTTCTTATTCCTACCAGCACCCTGCGGTGAGGGGTCTTGATTTGGTACAGATACGGGGAAGGGTGCCACAAACCCGCTAGAGGTAGAAGCATTATTAAGCGATAAGCCGCTGGAAGATGCTCCCTCGTAAAGTGTAGGGGGCAGCACTGAGCCACGGCCGCCGGTGATGCTGTGATGATAATAAATGATTGAGTGAATAAGATGCATCTTCGGACTTAAATAAAACTGTGGATATGGGATTCGCAATGTAGAAACAGCACGGTTTCTACGACGAGGCTAAGAATACGAGCGAAAAGATAGATGCACTATCAGGCACTTCACAGTGACTCCGTGGTGTGCGGATGCCCACGAGGGATACGTGTTCAACAAGGCGAAAACTAACACCTCACTAGTGATCACAGACAGAGTTTAATATAGTGCGCATACACAGCTCAACCGCCAATAACAATACTAAAAGACAACCTACACCGAAAAGTGAGAATAAACATTGTCGAGCTACTACATTTTGAATTCTCCTGGAAATAACAATACTCGAAGCCAACCTACACCGAAAAGTGAGAATAAAACATTGTCGAGCTACCACGTTTTGAATTCTCCTGGAAACAAAAATACTCAAAGCCAACCTACACCGAAAAGTGAGAATAAACATTGTCGAGCTACCACGTTTTGAATTCTCCTGGAAATAACAATACTCAAAGCCAACCTACACCGAAAAGTGAGAATAAAACATTATCGAGCTATCACGTTTTGAATTTCTCCTGGAAAGGCACAGCAGACTATGATGTATTGTGACGAAGTATGACATAATCCAATATTCTACTATACCTTCTCGGGCCAACCTCGGACTCTACCTTTGCTTTGCCCTTGCCTTTATCAGTGGACTGCGGTGAATTAACACTGCACCTAGGGCATGCCCAAGTGTCATCTGGGTCAGCTGCGAGCCACCATCAACAAAATAGAAGCGTACAACGCGTTAGTCATCATGGCTATCTTCCGCCTACATACTCATTTTATCGATTCGACTGAAACCATAGCCAATACGACGGAGTACACGCCTATTGCAATTCGTGCCAACGGTCCCAACAGACATAGGCGATTAATTTGCGTCCTAAACGATGTCCAAGTGACAACGCCCGTTGCGCACTCCTCATTCACTATCATACCGAACTATTGATCTGATTTGACTTCCACATTCCAAATGAGAAGGAATGAAGCTGAACGGATGTAGTTTGGTACACTAACTCAATATGCTCCCAGAATTATGCTAGATTCGTGTTTTCTATTACAAACATACCGCGTTCCAGAACGTCTCGCTCTATCTCCCCCAGACAAAGCAAGTGAAACACACGCACACAAGAATCGCAGCACACCACATTTCCGTGCTGGCCACAGTTGTCGCAGAAATTGTGCTGCATATTTGCGGCTGGTGCAGCTTCCGGTGTTGTGTCGTATGACACTGTAACGTCTAGAGGGACAGCCTCGGCTCGGGGGACATCAGCAACGGCAGGAAATGTTTCTTTTACACAGTACATACAGTGCCAGTCTTCATCCTCATCTCCGCCTGTGAAAGATAAAACACACCAAGATGTCAGCTGAGCTGCAACAATCAGGACACCTGGTACGGGGTATACATAACCTTGTCGTCAACCCTTAACAGCTCTCCTGACTCACAATACGTTAATAATCGGTAGTCCACGACAGAGATTTGAGTGTCGCAATATTGATCATTGTAAGCATATCACTCAGTTAAACTTGGACCAATCAAGATAGCTGTAACCGATAATAGAAAAAAACCGACTCCAATAGACGTTTCAGACCAATTCAAGTACGATATCCAGTGTACTTACCACTGTGTGCTGACGTCTTCTTGACACTGTCAGGATATATATGCCGTAATATAAATACATACATATATATATATATATATATATATATATATATATATATATATACTACTACTACTACTACTACTACACTACTACACTACTACTACTACTACTACTACTACTACCTACTACCTACTACCTACTACTACCTACTACTAGTATCACTATTACTACTAC
>NW_014040037.1:25837-34938 GCF_001186125.1 Sphaeroforma arctica JP610
TATANACTANACTATANATATANACTATATATATATATATATATATATATATATATATATATATATATATATATATATATATATATATATATATATATAGTCTGTGTGATATAAGTGATTCTTTACTCCCTATACGGTATACATATCAGGTGTGCATTGATTTGATATTAATACCTTGAAGTACGACCACTCGCACAGCTTCTGGCAAGCATTTCAGGTGAAATGCTTTGGTACAACGATCACAGCACAGTAGCTCCCCACAGTCTTTGCACTCGAAACATTCGTCACTGTTCACCACCATGATGAATTAAATATAAACCTCAAAGTGACAGTTCTGTAGAAGATATCCAAATATATTACAACAAACCAAACTTGGTAAGTAGGTTTATGCACCAATTCGCCCTGGCTTCTGCGGTCTTCAGCACACAGAATGCAACTACAGCGAAACTAGATTATCCACTGTGAAGGCTATATAAACATTGTTCGGATATTATTTTAAGATTCAAATGTCATAGTTTTTGTAAGCCACACATGATGAATTGATGATGATGATTGAAGCAGATTGCAAAATTTCAATGACAAGCATACATCATGCACTTTTTTTGTGATCAATTTTTTTACAATGGCCACCATTAAAAAAAAGGCAATCTTTCTCTTGTGGTTGCAAAGTTCAGTAAAAAAAATCAACATTGTTGTGAGTTTGTGACGTACTTAAATAAATAAATACATACATACAGATTGTTTAGCATATTGTTTTGTTTTTGAAATAAATATATATACAATTTTTACTTTTCAAATTTCAAACAAAACATAAATCGTAAAAAAACTTTCTTTTTTAAAAATACATACAAACGAGTTTGAGTTTATATTTTAAAAATAAAAATAAAAAATTCAAATGTAACGGGGTCGTAAACCATAGCCTTCTAAATTATATACAGCAAACAGTGTTTTGAGCTGCCATTTTTTTTTAAATATAGTTTACAATATATATTTAATCCCACAAATGTCGTTTACTATCAAAAATCTATATATTACAATAATTGTTTTATTTTAAAAAAAGCAGTAGGACATACTCAAATGTCCCTCTAGGCCTTCAGTCTAACCTCAAACCGGTTTCCGTTAAAACCTTTATAAAGCGAATAAATATACGTTTACGTTCTACCTTTATTCTATATACGGTCCCTTTTATGCTCACATCTAACCATTTGAGAAAGTACTGATTATACAATACAAACCAGTTCTATAGTAAGAACTTAGGTAGGTTTTTCTGACCATTTTATAACGTTTTAAAATTGGATATATATGCGTTTACGTTCACCCCAATAACGTAATGAGCTTAGCCTTCAGTCTTCAGTTCTCAGACTCCATCTCATTGATGACCCTCTGACGGTCTGAACTCTGACCTCATCGGACTGATCCGAGTCTCTCGGAGACTTCGGGGCCCGGGCCTCCAGCTCATCGGCTAGTCTCAAGTCTCAACCAAATACAATTGGTTTTAAAAATAGCATGGCCCTCTCACAAGGCTGATAGGTCTCGCTGGATTGGGTTTCGTCCGACTCTCGACTCAAATTTTTATTTTTAAAACAAAATATATATATATTGTTGTTTTTCTTGAATGTCTTTACACGGCACTGGTGACAATAAAATTATTAACCACCTCAGGCCCAGTTTCCTACCAGTCTCATCCGTACTTTTTCGAGTTTAATTTGCTTAAATATAGGAGTATTAATGTCATTAGCGTGATTTTAAGCACTTGTGAGATATGTTTGTTTTCTGCCGGGTTGGTTATCTGTCGGCTGAAAACGCTCGACTTAAAATGTTAGATATTGTAGCGCGGATACAACCCATTTGTTGCACTTATGTTAGATCCTTGTCGGTCTTAAGGGCTTGATATATGTTGGCAGTTAGACACATGTATATAGGCGTCCTCTCTCTTAGCTATTGCTTCGTATTCGCCCATGGTTTTACACTTGACACTATTCGTGTCTAACATACGTCAACCTCTCCTCTGAGGCCGACAAAGAACTAATACAACAGGTGCAATAAATGGGCTAAAATCACGCTAATTACATCTTTTAAAAAGCAAACTAAACTCGAAAAAGTATAAATAAGTAAGAGACTGGTAGGAAACTGGGCCTGAGGTGGGTAATAATTTTATTGTGACCAGTGCCGTATAAAATCATTCTAGTTTGTTTGTTGTTTATTTTTAAAACAACAACAAAAATAAAAAGAGGAAACCAAAAAATGGACGTGGCTAATTTTTTTAAAAACAATTATGCCTGACCTGTCCAGTGTGTGGGCTCTTTGCTCCCCATTTCACGTTATTTATAATAAATATGCAGTGTCCTAGAGTCCTAGACTCCTAGACTCCTACTACATAGTAAATACATAGTCCTATCACCAATGGGCGCTCGCCACTCAGTCCAAAATTGGAAGTTTTGACTGGCGCCCTTTCAACGCTTCACTGGCTTGTTGTGTGCTTATTAGTTGCTCACAAATATTTTGGGACGCCTTTGAATTTCACACTGGGAAGTTTGGCCTCGTAGCCCTTTTTGGGCGATTTGATCGTAAATATTTGTTTCTAAAAATATATTATTTACCAATTTTATATTAAATTTTACTTTCTCTTGTTGTGGACGTGTTTCAAATTAGTTTCATCGTACCGTTGGAGTGATGAGGAGTATTGAGGACACTGGTCTCGATGAAGTGGTGAATCTAGGACAAGATGAACCAATGATATCGTTTTATGATGTGAATCTGTTCTGATTCGTCATTCGTATCCTCGATATGAAACAACTGTAGGTATAGAACTTTGTCGCAAATTACGCGTAGTAGCTGTTTGTTTGTTTTTGGCTTTCTGTAAACCCGTTCTTGAAGCCACAGGCCACACAGGGCCACAGGACCACGGCAGTGACACATAGCATAGCGAAAAATACATCCGAGTGTCCCACAAGTGAGCTGCCAACAACTCGCAAGTCTCAGCCCCGACCATCGGGCATAATGTTTTTTAATATTGCCAGGCCCTTCTCTGCCAAAAGTAGACAAACGTGAAAGTCCGTATCGTCCTTATCGTATTAATATACAACAAAGCGGAGAAAAATACAGACCTTCAACAAGAGACGAAGGCTAAACACTTCTGTATTTTTCCAAGTATAGACGTCGTACCTCACACCACTGCCATAACTTCATCTATCGTTCAAGGGTACGTAAATAACCATTATTTGTATACATCCTGTCGTACGATATTGTCATTCTATAGTGTAAACTTAAGTAATGGACTTGTAGATATACTCGCTTCTTCGTTGGTATAAGTATAAAGAAATCGATAGTGCCCGTTTACACCACAGCTAACGGGTCCTGCTGTCGAATCACTGTTCCTTTGTGCATTATTTTTCGGTTGTGATTAGGCTAGTGTTATACTGATTAATTTTCAACTCAGTGCATCGAACTGTTGCATTGTTGTTTTGTAGCTGTGTCCATGTACACCCTCGACCGCGACTTCACAAAGCTGGCGTATTATAGCCCGGGATTGCGACCGTGTCAACTGTGCTTTAAATGGCTAATATAAATATACATGTATATATATATATATATATATAGGAGCAGTGCAGTTTCAATGACTGTGTACTAGCCTTCTCGTTCCAGGTGCATAGTTGCGTATTATACCTTCTGAAGTTCAGTTGCAATGCATCGTATGCTTAAATTTGCATGAATATTACAGGTTCTGTTTCAATTCGCTGTCGCGAAGGTATACTGTCAGTTTTACAGTATACGGCGAGAATTTTACAGTAAGATTTCTTTATGTGCAGGTATTCATTTAATACTTTCGATCTCTCTGCAGTTTGTACGGTTCTATACACATCAAGATGGCTGGTAAAGATGACGAATACGACTACCTCTTCAAAGGTACGTGTATTTTTCTGTGTGCATATTTCTTTATAAATTTTAGGCTTGTGTTGGACTCGTGCAGTGTGAGACGTGTGCCGAGACTGGTTATGTCGCACTCTTCGTATACAGCTAAGGATAACTGTCATCTCAGCGCTGTACACTGGTTCTTATTTTTTGTGCGATTGCGTGCCTCTTGGGAGTTGTTTCTTTTCTTCTTCAGAAGTGACTCCCGTCGTATTTTAGTAGTTTGCTGCAGTTTTCGTTTTCAATATTTGTATTGTATGCGACGGCACGATTTTTGACAACATCTATGTATGAAACTATATGCAGCGCCAAACTTTGCTTGCTATGTAGTGAAATAACGAACAATGTCACGTCCGAAAAGAGTAGCACATATTGAAGAGTCGATTCCTTGTCTGTATTACAGTTGTTCTTATCGGAGATTCAGGAGTAGGTAAATCCAATTTGCTGAGTCGTTTCACCAGAAATGAATTCAACTTAGAGTCGAAGTCAACTATTGGTGTAGAATTCGCCACTCGATCCATCAAAGTAGACCAGAAGACCATCAAGGCTCAGATTTGGGATACAGGTACGTACTTGAGTAGCCCAAGTTGTTTCCAATACGAGTTAGAGACGTGCGTTAGAATTACAAATTCTCGTCTCCGAATTTCGAAGTTTTGAAAAATAAAACGTAAGCCTATATATTTAGGTATAGGCAAAGGGGTATATATGTACGAAAGTATGCATATACTATACATACAAATTACACACATACACGCACATATATTTGTATTTGTATATATATATTGTGTATGCATGTACTGTGTATAATGGCATATGTGTACGGTATGTATACATTCGTATATGTACCTATCCATATATATGTGCATACAAAACATTATGTTAATATTTGATACACCGTTGTAAGCTATGCCATCCTCGACATCATCTTAAGTGGTGGTGCTCAAGTTCACGCTGCTCCTCAAGCTAAAGATATTTTAGCTTAGCCGTCATGTACACGCGTATACACACTGCCTTGCATCAACCACTTCGTCGATTAGATCAAAGCTCATTGTGTAGTTTTGTACATATATCAAGTGTTGGTGAATTAGTTTGCTATACACGCCACACCCACACGCCAGACCAGAATCCTTCTCACGATTTATCGAATCGAATTAGTACCTGGTTAAGCTTTCAATTATCATGAAGCGGTGGGTGTTATGTGGGGTTAGTCGTGGCAGGAATACATGCGTGTTTGTAAGTTCATGTGCATATTTATTTATTTATTGTGGCGTGTGTGGCCATTGCATATGCTATTTTTTTTAAACAGTAGTTCTCGTGTTCAACCCAATATACACACTCCACCTGATTTTCACAGCCGGTCAAGAGAGATACCGTGCCATCACAAGCGCATACTACCGTGGAGCGGTGGGCGCCCTCTTGGTATATGATATTGCCAAGCACTTGACATACGAGAATGTAGAGAGATGGCTGAAGGAATTGCGTGATCACGCTGACAGGTGTGTGGTGTGCAGCGAATCTTGCAACTATTAGCATTCAATACAATGCCATATAATGCTCGTCATTTGCTTGCCCTTTCTGTGTTCAAGTGTTCCTTCGCACATATTCATATTCCAGATACCGAGTTAGATTCGAATAACAGCGGGTATATGTCAGAGCTTACAAGCGTATTCGCAGAGTATTTTTCTGGGTCACCATATTTGTCGGTTTTTTATATCGTTGCTTAAGCACGAGCATTGTATGTGTGTTCTATATATTTTCAGCATATTCTCTATATTTTTAAATTGTGGTGTTCCAAATTCGAACACTAGTTGTGACTATTTATCCGCCAATGGTATTTTTACATAAATACGTTTGTTCAAGGGTATTAAATGAACGTATATGTCAATTGCTGAGTTTAAAAGATAAGCGTACCTCATTCGGCTGTCCTCCTTTATATCGACTGTATGGGTAATTTCCATTCACTTGTGTTATATGTATAGGTATGTGAATCATATATAGATTCATGCGTCTCCCATAGAAGTTTTGCGGTATGGTTTGCGTCGGTTGCTACGCGCAATTGGATTAATACAAAGCTCTTGTTAGCTACTCGGCTGTATACTTGTATATAGCATATATGGTAATAAATTGCTAGTGCTCATTCTATTGTTTATTTATTTATTTCAACAGTAACATTGTCATCATGCTGGTTGGAAACAAGTCCGATTTGAGACACTTGAGGGCGGTGCCCACAGAAGAAGCAAAGGCTTTCGCTGGTATGCATCTATCCTTTGGCATATGTTATGTGCTTATATTCTATTTTATGTTCCCGTTTAAAATATTAACGCTAACTTACGATGTTTTAATAGTACCAATATGAAACTAATAAGATGCAACATCAGCGCTTGCACCACAAGTACCTGTGAAAACAATGGTGTACAATGCTGGCGGCGTACTATACTTATCGTTGCTAGGCATTTGATTTTCAACCGTATCTGTGAAATGCATTATTTGTAGTTGTTTTGATTATGCCAGCTTGGGTGAATTCTGTACTTAGCTCACTATTGCCCTTTTTTGGTGACGGAGTGAGTGAAACTTAGTGTAGCCATTTATATCGCAACTTTTTAAACTGAAGAAGGCATATACTTGTATCTACTCGCATGCAAGCAAATTCAAATAAATACATTGGACACTCAATTCGGTTCCTTTGAAGCACTGGATGGACGTTGCACGTTTTTGCTCATCCGCAAGTGAATGCTCAAGAATGCACTTCCTTAACCTACGCACACACTTTTGATTTCTCAGAGCTTCACGGTCTATCCTTCATCGAGACCTCTGCTTTGGACTCTACAAACGTCGAGCAGGCGTTCACGAACATTCTCACAGAGATCCACCGTATCGTATCACAAAAGGCACTCGCCAACGAACAAGCTGGTGTGCAGGTGCCGCGCAATGTAGAGACCATCACGGTAGCACCCACAACCACGAACAATAGGGACCAGAAGGGTGACAGTGGATGTTGCTAAAAGTACATATATAGGATGTGAACACGGCACTGCATACGGCATGAGATTACGTGCTTTCCTTTTAGTTCGCACGGCACAAATGTCAACCGAGAATGATGAGTAAAGTAGAAGATTGGCGACGCGCTGAATCGTTCGCATCTGCTAACTAATTCTGGGGTATTTTGAAACTCTCCACACCCGTGTGTGATTGGATGAGAATGAAGGAAAATGAGATGGTTGACGATATATATATGGGTTTTCAAATGCTGACAGACGAGTAGTACGAATTTATATTTTACAGTTGTAGTTGTTTATAAGTATAATTTTATATATATATATTCGTATTTAGTATCAACTATTCACTCTTTCTAGTAGTTTACGCTCACGAATGTGCCACCTGAGAGCAAGAACTCACAATGTTCAGAATCAGAGATAAAGGCGTCCGTATGTAGTAGTCTAAGCTCACGAATGTGCCATTGGAGAGCAGCAACTAATAATGTCCGGTTAGAGAAAAGAGCGTCCGTATGTAGTAGTCTAAGCTCACGAAAGTGCCACTGGAGAATAGCAACTTAAATGGTAAGAGTTAGAGAAAGAGCGTTCGCGACCGAATGCAATAGTTTATGTGTCGACAATGGCTGATTATTGCATATGCGTGTATCAGTGGTCGTTTCATTTTTGATATTCACACTTCAATACGTCAAGTAAGATTGAAAGGTCATCAGTCACTTAAGGTTGTTCCTCGGTTAAAGCCTCGATCTTGACCTGCGATGCAATTTATACTGGAAAATTGCCGAGTGGAAAGGAAAAGGTTTAATTTCTGAATCACATTATGACATGTATAGCTATGGATAGCTCTTGTAAATGTATTACACGCGTCTTGACTTCGAATTCCGTCTTATCGTACCGGTTTGCTCACAATTTGTAACCGGAAGTCATTACGATTTATAATTGAACAAACGTTTGCTGTGGCTGTCTTGTGGTCAGAAAAACGGCTGCGAGCCTTGCGAAGTGCTATTATGCGCAAGTGATAATCGAATATGATTGTGGGGCGGCAATCTGGTTCTTAAGGACTACCATTACTAGTGGAAACCAAACATACAAATAGTAGAAGAAGTATGTGCCTGTGGGTCGTTGCTGTAAACGCCTTGGTTCATGTTTCGTACATAGTAGACAGTCTGAAAAATATCGCACTGAGCGTGGAGTTGTTCTAACGAGAAATGATTGATAAACATTGGCCTCAATTGTTGTTCATCAAGCCTGGCGTGTTTTTTTTCTTCAGCTCCGAAATCAATAAAAAATACGTCCATGCGATACATATACGGAGAGCAGACTTATTGGAATAGCTGTAGCGCCGCTTATTCAGTTCAAGTCGGGAACGGAACGATAAACTCGGTTGTAATGTATAAAGAACGATAAACTCAGTTGTAATGTATAAAGAACGATAAACTCGGTTGTAATGTATAAAGAACGATAAACTCGGTTGTAATGTATAAAGAACAATAAACTCGGTTGTAATGTATAAAATTTCCATTCAGATGAAGTTGCGTCCATGTCGATTCGTCGTGAAATGAGAGTGCCTATTCCACGACATGTGAATGAAACAAGACATTATTTTTAACTCAAGGATCGATCAGAAAGCTATTATATTGTTTCCCACATGCACCACGGGTGTGGATCGGTAGACCGACCGACGCGGTCATGTACCGTACTGGACATGGATACGGCCACATATTGGTTGGATTGTATAGAAAACACCGTTATGTAGAATGACAAGTTTTAGTCACCCATAGTCATGTGGTAGCTTTTTATTTATGTAAATAGAGTACCTGAGGCCTGAGGATAGTGAGAGCTGAGACTAAGCTAAGAGCCTGAGGGGCGGGCCTGAGGCCTGAGGCCTGAGCATATATATTTACAACCTTGCGCCTTTCTCGCCTTTCGGGTAAGTTACGGACTTACGGCCCACAGCCTAAAGGCCACAGGCCGGCTGACAAGGAGAGATTGACGAGATCCCGCCAAATTAAAAGTCCTCAGTAATTGTCCTCTCCCCACATTTGGCGGGCAATTCCGAGAACACCCAGACTGGTCTGGCAGACTGTGCTGAGCCTGTGAGCCTGTGACTAGCCTGTGAGCCTGTGACTAGCCTGTGAGCCTGTGAGCCTGTGAGCCTGTGACTAGCCTGTGAGCCTGTGAGCCTGTGACTAGCCTGTG
>NW_014040037.1:54582-63790 GCF_001186125.1 Sphaeroforma arctica JP610
TATATATATATATATATATATATATATGTATATATATATATATATATATATATATATATATATATATATATATATATATACATACATATATATATATATATATATATATATATATTTGCATCATTATATCTATATCTATACATATATATATATATAAATATATATATATGTATTTATATTCTATTCTCACATTCTTATATTCTTATATTCTTGTTTTCTTATATTCTAATCAAACAGGAGAGGATGGTCAAGTGCTCCCCCCAAGAGAAGCCTATGGTTTTATTGCATATGCTACTTAAACTGAACTTCAAGAAGGTGCTCGTGTTCACGTCTTCTGTCGATTCCACGCACAGGTATGTAGCTTCCCCTCCTCAAAACCTATTACCTGTAGGATTGAGCACACATATACATATATCTATTATATAATATATATATATATATATATATATATATATATAGAAAACATGCTTTTAGGATCTGACTCTTGTATTTATATATATATATATATATATACGTATATATATATATATGTGTGTGTGTATATATATATCTATTGGAAATAATTTTACCAGAAATCCGACTCCTGCTTATCACGAGAGTACTTTGAATACTGCAAAAATCCGGTTTGTTTTCTGTATCAAGGAAATCCAGAGGCGCCATTCTTTCGAAATAGATAATTTTGAAATTCGAACCGCTCTAGAACATAAAGATAGATTGATCGTGCTTGCAAAAACTCGTTATCCATAGTCACGATGGAATGAAGCTACTTGGTCCTGCTCACTTTTATACTGCGTTGTATATATAAGGGCATACCATACAAGTCTCTCTAGCTGTTTTGGGGTCTAAGATTTCTGCGCTTTCCAGCAAGAACCCGTCATATTTGCTGAATGTGTGAGTAGACAATGATTGAGCGTTTATTTTCTGCCATGGGATAGCGCACCTCGACTCTGTTCCGTTAGGTATGGATCATATCTGCCGGTAAATGTGTACGAACTGGAGGTTACAACCCCCGCCCTGACCAAACTTTGACACAAATGATTTACACCCAGCTTTACTTCCGAACCACCTACAGATTATATTTACTATTGAAATTGTACGGAGGAATACGCGTGGCCGAGTTCTCATCTGGACTATCGCCTACGGATAGGAAACGAATCCTTCAGAGCTTTGCACAGGATAAGATTGACGTGTATGTGACAGTTTCGTTACTTCTCAATACATGTCAGCTTTGCGAGCTTTCGGTTCATAAGGGTAGAGATATGGTTACAACGGTTCAGCCCAATACGCAATACAATTGTGTGGGCCACTTGCGTTTGCTCACGTTCTACCATGAAGTGCAATTCCCAGTGCATGTACGACACTCTCATCAATAGCACAGTGGCCCATCCGACATCAGGCACCATTACCGATTTGTTTTGTGAAGGAACTGCTCTGTACCTATGACATTGCAAGAGGGGTTGCTGTGCCAAATTTACACGATGTTGTATCTCGTGATGCTCCCCTTTGTATCGAGCCGTACGCCCACCAGACGCTCTCCGCTGACTTCCATCGCCACTATCACACCCTCACCTTACCAAACTGTCCCACACACAGCCTGATCTGTAGCGATGCCATGTCCCGAGGAATGGACGTTTCCAACGTACAGTACGTTGTCTCATACGACGCCCCGTCGTACATCAAAACGTACATCCACCGCGTGGGTCGTACTGCGCGTGCCGGGCGATCGGGAACAGCCTTCACCATCGTCAAGAGGGACGAGGTGTGTTTATTTGGCGCCGAGTTGATAGGTTTTTAGGGTTTACTGCGCTGTATTCGTGTTAGTGCACAGTGTACTCTCGTTGAGTGTGTTTTTTCTTTGAAGTGCCGAGTGGGCGAAGTTCGCTACGTGCTGTCTCTGAGCGGTTTTCCTGCTGAATATCTACTGGGAGTTGTGTATTTTATTTGCTCTCCTTAACGGCCTTAGTGACAGCCACCCGATCATTGTGCGCCATTCCATCTCTCGGAAAGACTGCGTTTTGGGTTAAGACCCAAGTTCGTAGACTGCGCTACTTGCAGTAGGTATTGTGTGGTGTGAGTGATTCGTACGTCTACGCATGCGACTGAATTCGTTTAAAGACGACCACCCTATTGATTCAGCGTTTCGAACCCCTGCTCTTGTTTCAGGTCAAGCAATTCAAACAAATGATGAGCAAGGCCGCGGGACATCGGCTCAACGAAGTCAAGATCACCCCCACTGAATTGGGGATGTATCAGGAGGACTTGAATAACACCTTGCAACATCTGCGTGTGCATCTGGAGAACGAAGAGGGCAAACTATCCGACGTGGTTGGGCAATTGAAAGGGCAAATACTGATGGCTTTGTCGAAGAGCTAGCGCTGGAATTGTGTAACTTTGTATTAATTAGAGTGCTAGCTGCGCTGATACGCTCCTTTACTATAGATATACTTCTCAAAGGAAGGCCTAATTCATGCCAGACAGAATATTCTGTGCAGAAACGCTAAAGGCCATTGGGTTTTGGGGTGACACAAGATATGGGTCACATCGTGCAATCACATCATTACATAGGCCGACGGAAAGATTGAAAGTTCTGGTTGGCTCAGTCCGATTGATCAGATTAATTGTATGTCAATTTTGGGCCATAGCTGAATTTAAGGACGTATGAGGAAACAAATATGCAAACCTTGGTCGACGAACAAGTGCTGCAACTACAACGAATTGCTGAATGTATTGTGTCGTTAGTATCTCGATGAACGAGAGTGGCTGACCAGTACTCAGTCATAGCCTTATATCACTTGCTATAGACTCATTAAATAGCCTTATATCACTTGCTATAGACCCATTAAAATCGGTAGTGCAGTGGATATATTCATGCGCTTATCGGATCATTTGGTGTCACGCCCGATGGACAAGAATTCGAATACGTTGTTTTTCTAATCCTTGACATGAAGACGTCAAAACTACAGAACTTTGTAAATTTTTTATACCAGTGGGATGCGTCCTACTAAACCTAATCAGGATTCTTTGTTCGAGCACTTGTCAACACTATTGAGATTGTAATAACCGTGGTATTGTATTAGGTCAATGACTCGATTGCATTAGATTTATAGGACCGATTGGGCTTGTGTGCGTCCATCTCGACCTTGGGGGTTGTATCTTACTTTCTTAGTGTCGGCTTGTACATGTCGTTCTTTGACTCAGGCTCTTACGATACCTCTTTGAATTAAGTTCTATACGGCTCCACAGTAAGCTTGATCATTCTAATCGGGGGAGTTTGTGTAGTCGGTAGTATTCTGGATATTAGGCTTGGTCTGCCATGAGACCTCGCTTCTTCGGGAACTTCCCTCGCATTCGAGGTAACAAGCCAAAGCTCGCATCACTAGTTTGTAACGGCTTCAAACCTCGTGTACCAGGAGTTTCGACCACTTACTTCTCCGTATTCGGGCCCTGGAAGTATTGCTATTTCATATCGAATCTCATTCTTGCCCTCCATAAAAAACGGTACATTTCCATATCATATTGGTACGCACAATACATTTCGGTATCCGTCTGGATAGTACTATTCTTTACCACTGGCAGGAGAGCCCACGCTATCTTTCCAGGTCGCCACCCGCCTACCCCGAAAATCCACAACTCACAGTGCATGGTCGTCCCAGCTTCATAGCACAAACACTGATCATCGTCCTCACCAAATCTCGCGGCACTATTTTGCGGGAGCGTCGATGCGCTTGCACGAATTGTACATGCCGGACAGGCCACCACAATCGCCGTGCTCTCTTTCTCGAGTTAGCACTGGTGTTGCTTTGAGTACACGGCAGTTCTGTTTCTGCGCATAGGTGCAGCTATGCAGAAAGCCTTTTTTTTGAATGGCGACTTGAGCAATTGGTGAAGTCTGCATACTAGCGAGGATAATGGCTGTATCTATGTGCGCTGTGTTATTGTGATACTTTGCGGTCTAAAGATATACCTATTTTTACGCGAGATATGAACTACAATCCACCTGATTTACAGGATATTCGGAAGGCGAGAAGGAGTCCGTTGAAGATTCAAAGAGGCGAACATTGTGCGGCCCATTTTTGAGTTCTGGGACCGTTTTTACAATTCAAGGATAGACAAGCGAGGATACCGTAGAATGGATCCAGAGATACTCGTGTTCTATTGAATTTAGAATCTGATATCCAGACTTCCACGGCACATATAGTGAGACAAGACCTGTGACGTATGCCCAAACAAACGTCGACCGAGTCTGATATCCAGATTACTACTGCCACTCAGTGGCCCAAGTCAGTCACCCTTCTGGGTTTGATTGCATCCCTTGAAAGTCCGCACTTGTACAATCCATGTATGCACATGCCTACTCTGGTACAATTGTCATGGCCAAAGACCAGCAAGTCCATTCATCTAGCATGTGTAAGCATTCAATAAGATGAGTGCTTTATGTAACATGACCTTCAGAACTCAGAACACCAATTTGCTTGAATGATCGCAAACGAAATGAATTATTGCGAAAATATTGTGGACCTAGGTAAATCAGCTCGGGAAGTGATACTGTATAACCATTTGTTATCAATGCCAGCAAACCAGCCTCCGTGTTTAACAGCGATTGAACGCTGTTGAATCAACATTTCATCCCACTAAAGCTAAGATATTCATGTACACTAGAAATTGTCAGACACTCACAAAATGATGACGCACACGCTTTATTTATTATTGAATCCCTCGTTCACATGACACACTCATTTCAGAGAAGAATCGGTCTTGATGTCTAATGAGTTGATGCTGATATATCACGACGTGTTGGTAGATGGACAAGTGGATACTATTCCCTTCCAGCCGGCCTCGTTCAAAGTACGATCTACCGGTGTTCCTTTGCTGCCGATTTTTTACATTGACAAATGGGGAACGACACCATAGACATGTATCTGGCATGTCTTGGCATATTCAACTCACAATAGAATTGAATGGCAAGCGTTACGAACAGAAGCGTACTCTGTCAGTCGCTTGCTCAGATAGTTCGATGGCATAGTATACGTTTTAGTTTTATGCCAAGTCCAAGGTAAACTCCAAGCGGATTTCATTTTCTTTTTCAATCTCTATTTGAAACAGCTCGATCTCCAATCCAGTAGCTGAAGAATACATCTCAGAATGGAAAACATTCAGTGAAGGGTTGCTAAATTAAGCGGCGGATTTACTCGGATACTCCCTCAAAGTATCTGATGCGAGCCATAGCGTCTGCAGAGACGAGGTTGTGATGGTTATCAGCACTTATGTAGAACGAAACCACATGCTATTTACAACGACAACAAAGGAGTTGTACAAATTGAAAAGGACTGCGAGAAGAGAAACAGAGCGCACAGTGACCACACACAAAACAAAACGAGACCTCCTCACATGTGCGCACAGTAAGAATAACTCGGATCGTACCCACATTTCCCTCAGGGGGAAATGTTATACACACATGTTTTTATAATAAACGTGGTCACTCGGCACAAACTTACTAGGTGCTCGCCGGCAGAAGCCAGCTGTAATCTTTTGGGGTTGAATTTGGCGGTTCGACATATGCTCTCGTGTCCTTCTAAAGACACTACCAGCGTGTTCGTCTGCCAATCCCATATATGTATGAAGCCCTCATCCGAACCTAAAGGCATGGCGGTAATGATGCGTAAGAAATAAAGTACAACGCACACCTAGTTGTATACAATCACGCATCAACTGATTCCGGTATCGTGGACTTCCTCGGCATAGTTATGTAATATATCAACTGTCAACCATGAACTACTAAAGTATCTGAACGCGTATTTAATCCTAAAACGAAGACATGCGGAAACAATTTTTCTTGTAATAAGAAGTACATATATGTATACTATCTATCTATCTATATATATATATATCTATATATATATATATATATATATATATATCTGAATATATTCTGCTAATAATCATCACTCTATATATATATATTTGTGCACACGACGCTAGTAAAATGTACCAGTCCATCAGTTGTCCAACTTTAATGTTTGTGTGGGCCTATTTACATTTGCACTCGTGTATCACGCTATAAAAATCGCACCGCTATAAGGGTGTATACATGTGCATATATCACAGGTACCTGGAACATCGAAATCACGCCCATAGACTAGACAATATTCACAAGAACATACTGAGAGCTCTGATTGCACGAGTAACTCCGTTCTGACTGTCCTTACAGCTGTACATAGAGTCCAGAACTATTTGTGGCCATTTGGACTGAGTGGATTACAACTCATAAGTTGACAAATGCACCCCAAAAGACCGGACGACGAACTTGAATATATTATATCAAACGTGTTTGCAGCGCAACTTCATCTCGCGCTACGGATATATGAATATGTACTGTTCACTATGATTGAGCAGGCACGAGAAGGTAACAAGCGATATGGACACTTACCACAACAAACGTATCTCACATCAGGACTGAAACTCGCAGTGGTCTGTGAAATTTCGTTTTTGAATCCGTTCAGCGATGCTTTGTAGTCACCCTGCAGGGCAGCCGAGACCGAATAGTGAGACAATGTGGGCTGCACAGTGGTTGCGGAACACATCCCAAAATCAGACCCCAATCGTGCACTCAAATTTTGGAGCGCTAATTCTCAAACACGGATTCGGGTGAGCGGCACAGCCCTCCGTGTCATAATGCACTTACAGTGAACGCGTCGATAATGACAATCTTCGACCGAGAAGTTGTGAGCAAGACCAAGCGGCCGTCAATGCTGAACTCCATCCCAATGATATGTGCTCCCTCCAAGTGCTCTTCCACATTGCAGTTGAAGAAGGGAATCTATGAGCAAAAAAATGTGAGAAAAACAAGAAGAAATGTTAAGTAAGGGAAAGAGTGAAGTGTTAAGTAAGTGAAAGAGTGAAGTGTTAAGTAAGTGAAAGAGTGAAGTATTACGTAAGTGAAAGAGTGAAGTGTTAAGTAGGTGAAAGAGTCAAGGGTCTCTCACTAGTCGCGGTCGCTACATATGCACACAATCCAAGTATGACCTGCAGGTGGATACAGTAGTGCGGTTGACGACAGGTGTGGTGTGTTCATATATAGACCATGTGTGTACTCTATATAGGGAGCGGTGGGTTGCGCACAAAGACACCACTTTGTATAGTAGTCCGTCGAGACGTACGAAATTGCACTCAGACAGATGCGATTTAAATTGCAGACTTGTATGTACCTTATGCGCTATGTCAGCGTATTTTGATATATACATCTTCACCAGCCCGGGGTATATGGCCACCGCGAAGCATACTCCTGTGGGATCGTAAGCCACTACCGGGGCGGCACCGGAAGGAACCTCGAGCATACCCTGTATATGCATTTGTTCATTGCTTAAAACTGATTATAAACGTATGTATACATATATATAGACATATACATACGTGAGTATTACATTGTGATGGAACTTTGGTATGATACTAAGTAGGATCTCAATGCATATCCATCCACGCGATTCTAAGGCGCTCGCTCACCCTCTAGCCTCTGTTACATCTAAGACACGGACGCTGTTAGTAGCACCACTGTCTAGAAGTCAGGCTGGACAAGATAACAACCCCCCGCAATGCAACAGAAGATATCCCAGACATCTATTCGGTCATACAATGACTTAGAACAGCGCAACTATACGTCAGCATTCTACTTCAAATCTGTCCGCATACCACGCAATCCGGAGTTCTCATATCCCACACACGCACGGTTCCATCGTTGGATGCGGATATAAAGAGGTCGTTGTTTGGCGCTACCTCCAGTGACGTGACACTGTGGCAGAAAGTTTTGGAAAGAGACATACGTGCGATGAATATAATCTACACCAATGACGTTGGAGTATAGAGTGGGAGAAGAATGGACACCGAAGGCAGGACGTGTGAGGCGGGAGAACAGTCGACAGTGAAAACAGTAAACTGCGACGAGACAATCGTCCTTCCGCGGCAGCATAAACAAGCACGGTCAATGGCACAACTGTGTTTGTAACTGAACGTTGCTCCAGCCTGGGTTAGCTTTTTGATGCATACAAATCTCAATTTGTTTTTATACACGAACCAATGAGTAGCCATGCCATATAAACTGAATAAATACTATACTTACAAGTGGATGAACTGAATAAATACTATACCTTGCAGTGGATGTATGGCTGTACGATGCAGAGCTTTATAAATCTGCAAATATGTCTGTGCGTGCTTGTACAAGCTCCATACTTACTACCGAGTACGCAACTGTACAATATACATTGTATATTATATAAATAGTTGAATGAGTGTCCGTGTATGCCTACCAATCATGACGTACATATTGCCCACGCCGAGAACGCCAGAGAATACTCTTTGCATCTAACCGAATGGTATAGATACATACCTGGCAGTGTGTCCCGCAAATACACGGAGATACTTGTTATCATGAAATGACAAGTACCGGATAGTTCCCACATCGGAGTCGGCTGTGGGATGGTCGATAGAAAACACAATTGGTAAGTCTAGGAAGTTTCGCGCACTCTCAGCCGGTTAACATTCCCTACAACAACAAGATTGAGATTGGCATTTTGTCACAGTTGTATGGTTGAATACAATTTCAGTTTAATCCAAATATCTATTGCGTTAGCGGACCTACCAGTCGCTCGTGTAGAGCTGTGCAGTACCGTATTCTCTGCGTGGCCAAATCGGATGTTGCTGGCGCCATACTGTTTTGTGTTCGACAATTTGAGCGCTCTGCGATTGTCAAACATTAACGAGTGAATGATGTAAGGGGGTAGTATACAGATACAGTCTGGTTATATTTTAAACGGCGCGTGATGTGACATCCGAATATAACCATGAGGTACTGTAGATACGAACAAACTCTGTAAATACTCTGTAAATACGAACAAACTCAACCGGAAGTAGAGTACTATCTTTCCAGTATTTGCAATTGGCAAACCTGTTCGCTGAAAGAAAATGATACTGCAATTTAAAGTGGGACAGTACAATTACCAATTCATTTTCGACAAATATCCATAAAACCGAAGGTATTTAAAGAACATAGTGAATGAGTGTAGTGAAAGAGCAGGCATATAGTAAACATACAGAATTGGTGCACGTAAATAAATAGTAATATACATCACTAGACAGAATACATAATATATGCTAAGATAGGTAGACCTACACCAAATTCTTAGGAGTAAACTGTATTTTTTTGTCTTTGATATGC
>NW_014040036.1:0-1928 GCF_001186125.1 Sphaeroforma arctica JP610
AATTTTATGTTGACAGGTAGTATACGGCACATTGAATCAAAATTTTAATTTAAAATTAAGTTTTGTTCGTGGTTGAGTGGATATGTTGTGATTCTTTAGCTAGTTCTGCTCGATAGCTACACAGTTTTATAGAATGGATACAGCGTCGTGCTTTATCAAACGTTCTTTTTCTTTAAAAGCATGTGTATTGACGTTGATACACTCGTGCGAATTTTATGCACTGTGCGCTTTATTGTATTGTCTTATATCGTAGTTCATGTGGAGAGTGAGTGAGCGGTTGTTCATCTTAGTCACAGATAGGCCAACCAGCTTCGCAATCATTGTGCGTATTTCGAAAACTGCGGGAAAGCAAGCTTGTTCTGGTGTTTATTTACGGTGGAATATGTACCTGGATATTCTCAATTTATACGTGCTTCTTACTACCACTGACAACACATTAAGCCTGTACGCCTAACATGATCTTGATCTGCATGTTGGACATAGCATGTTAATGTTACGGAAATCATACATGGAAGGGATTTGTATTCCACCCAGATTCACTGTGTGAAAGTGCATTTCCAGAAAGAGAAAGGACGAAAGGTTCTAACGTGCCACTTAATTTGTTGTTGCCTGAAACTTCATCCCCTGAGCCTCTCAATCTGCAGTCAGGATTCACGTTGCGTGCGTAAAATAGGTTCATGATCACCTGTTCTGCTGAATCACTAACAGCTATTGTACAATTACTAGTCCACACACATCGGTCTATAGCCAAGAATTGCCATGTGTGTATGTATTGTGAGGTTTATGTGTGTATGTATTGTGAGGTTTGTGTGTATGTATAGTAAGTTTTATGTGTGTATGTATTGTGAGGTATATGTGTGTATGAATTGTGAGGTTTGTGCTGTTCTGCTGAATCAATAACAGCTATTGTACAATTACTAGTCCACACACATCGGTCTATAGCCCAGAATTGCCATGTGTGTATGTATTGTGATGTTTATGTGTGTATGTATAGTGAGGCTTATGTGTGTATGTATTGTGAGGTATATGTGTGTATGTATTGTGAGGTTTGTGCTGTTCTGCTGAATCAATAACAGCTATTGTACAATTTCTAGTCCACAGACATCGGTCTATAGCCCAGAATTGCCATGTGTGTATGTATTGTGAGGTTTGTGCTGTTCTGCTGTGGATTGCCATGTGTGTTCGTATTGTGAGGATTGTGCTGTTCTGCTGAGAATTGCCATGTGTGTATGTATTGTGAGGTTTGTGCTGTTCTGCTGAGAATTGCCATGTGTGTATGTATTGTGAGGTTTGTGCTGTTTTGCTGATAATTGCCATGTGTGTATGTATTGTGAGGTTTGTGCTGTGTAGGGAGAGGCAAACCGTATTCTTGAGAAGCTCTATAAATTTCGATATATCTCTGGCAGGTATTGCATCTATTAAATATCCATTAAGATCGATCTGTATATATGCGAAATGATCAAGTCTATTGACGAATGTGTATATTAAGTGTGGAGATGCCATACTTTGAGTAAACCGACTATATATCCACAGGCGTATGATATGACGTATGACGCTGCACCAGAGCCCCTGTTTTCCTTCGTTGACAAGAAAGGCTTCTTTAACAGACCCACGTACAGCGCATTCTATCAGCTACTTGACAACTACGAGAAGGTATGCCATAACATTCGTGTGAATGTTTTACTCCTTGTATCGAGGGGTTCTGAATGTATATATACGTGCTTGAATGTATGTGTATGAATAAATATTTGTGCATGAATATACAATTATATTTATATATATATGTGTGTGTGTGTGTGTGAGTGTGTGTTTCTGTGTCTGTGTGTGTTTCTGTGTCTGTGTCTGTGTCTGTGTCTGTGTCCTTGTCTGTGCCTGTATCTGTGTGTGTATGTTTCTGTGTGTGTGTGTGTGTGTGTGTGTATGTGTTA
>NW_014040036.1:1984-4276 GCF_001186125.1 Sphaeroforma arctica JP610
TATATACATGAATACATATATATGTATATATTTATATATTTATATATTTATATGTATATATATATGTATGTATGTATGTATGTATGTGTATATATATATATATGAATGTAATTTTATCAATTCTTAATACAATTGTTTATGTATGAGATTATAACTTATTATTATATCCTCGGTTCATGTGCACAAACAGTAAGTATAGGGAGGAATCTCCAGGTACTTTTGTATGAGCGTGTTAGAGTATGCATTGTGAATATAGATACAACTATCTTTGATTATGGATGGTCAGCAATGTTGCGCATGCATATTAGCGCGTACAGTATTGTTCTATCGGTCAGTGATCTGGCTCTGCGCTTGATTCTGCATTTGCGCTATATCGGCACCGCATGACGCTCCCATTGATGAATTACAGACCACAATTAATGGGGCAAAAAGTGGTATATGCGTACTTATTTCGCTCACGTGTTGTAAGTCCCTTTAATACATGTACTACGATATACGCCTCAAATGCAACCCGAGCTCACGGTTGTATTCCTTGAATTCAATGAATTCAATAATATGGGGCTCGAGACAATGCCCACGCCGACTGGTTTCTCTGTGTAGGGTTTATCTGCGTACGTGAATACGTATCAGTGACTACAATCCTATTCGAGTTGCTTCATATAGTGAAATATTTAATGTCGATCGAGATGCGACTATCATTTTACGTAAACGCTTCTCAATCTCCGGAACTTGACTATTGTTTTTTATGTGCTCTGCATGCGTCGTGATTTGACTTTCATTATCAATCGCAACGGACGTTCACGCGCACTTGTCTCACCTCGCGTATTCCGAAGTGGTAATCTTAATCTATCACCAAACACCCATTGCGCAGAGGAGTTTGGAGTCGTTCAAGAAGCTACTGTGGCAAACCTGGTTTTCAGGTTACCGGTAGGTGCAAACGTATTCGATTAGACCAATACATATGTGCGTATATGTGTGTGCATATCTTGACCTTTATCCCTGGCCACAGCAAGTATATCTGATATATGCAGATGCAAGCTTGTCCGCGCATTCTATTCTTATCCATGGCCATAGCGGTTGTGTTCTCAGTATCATATGTACGTTTGTTCGAGTAGAGTTGACACACCACATGACAACCTTTGACCACGAGGAGAGCGCCTGTCTGTATTGTAGGCGACATATACAAATAGATTAGACAAGCTCATATTTGACCACAGGAAGTGAGCGTGCCTCGTTTATGGCTGGACCTTCGAAAATTTGAGGTGTATTGACTTAGCTATACCGCACAAAACCATCGCCTGATTTTAGACCAGTCTTACGCGATTGCTCACGCTGTCAGCCGTCACGCCCACAGACTCGTGCTTTCTGATACAAAATAAGCACGTGTAGCTGTCGAAAGCCATACCTTCATAACTACAGCTATACTTAGCTTTCCCGAGCTTTAACTCATGAAGCCTATTGAATGTCATATACTGGGGGTGACATACACATGTACATTTCGAAATGACTTTATAAGACCATCGCCACAATCGTAGTCGCACGGGAATGCCCATACTGTCGGCCCTGAAGCCTTTGAGGTCTCAAATATCGGCCGAAGTATACACTTCGAACTGACGGTACAACCCCTATCACCACAGTCCCAGACCCGCAGTCCTATATGAATACCGAATTATTGGACACGGATTTATATACCCGTGCGCTTGATTCGTTCTTGATGGGTGGCATTAATAAAATCGAGTAGTCTGGAGAGCGTGATACATTGGCATTCAATACACGACATGTGTAGTTGTGGGCAAAGTGACGAATCGGGCGATTGTAATACCTTAGTTGCTTAAATTCTTACGCGCACATAAATCTATACGTCCGAAATCATACGCCACGATTTATGAACAAATAAACAATATATATGTATATATATATATATCTAAATATCAAAACATAAGATTTTTCACGTTGCGATTTGTATATGATACCACATTATATCACAGCCGAGATACACAGAACGACACGAGCGGATTCGAACACGTGTTTGTGGGCGAAGTGCGTAACGGCGAGGTTATGGGGCTGCACAACTGGATCCAGTTTTTCGTTGAGGAGAAAGCAGGGAAGATTGACTACAAAGGATACATCTACCCCAGGCGCAGGGGAAACAATGTATGTGTATGATTGATTGCTTTCATAGCCTTAGTCTTGCTTTAATTTGGACGGCTATGTCGGAGCGTCCTCTATCTGCAGTTCTTTAGACCTCGATGTGATAAATATATATTTGTATATATGAAAATATGTTTATGT
>NW_014040036.1:6386-11843 GCF_001186125.1 Sphaeroforma arctica JP610
AATGTATATATATGTATGTATGTATGCGTGTATGTATATATATATTTATAAATATTTAAATATATATATCCATACACGCATACATACATACATACATACACATACATACATATATATACATTTATATATATACATTTATATATATATATTATATATATACATATATATACAAAATAATATATATATATATACATATATATATATATATACATGAAAAACCTTAAGTTAGCATTGTGGGCCACGAAGTCAGCCGCACTAAATGTACGTTGTAAACGGCTCGATCGGCACACACTGGCACTTCACAAACGTCTCTGAGGATATTTTCATGAATCTATCAGTTTCAGTGGAAAACGTAAATCCAAACTGGATCGTCGGCTCCTCCGTGTGAGTAAATTCACCGAGGAGCATCCGCATCAGATTCTCGTACTCGGGGTTCGCAAAGACTCGAACAGCGGCGTACTTTGTTGAATTATTCTGCAGGCACGTGGGGAACCGGCCCAGCGGTCGGAGGAAGCCAACGGTCGTCCTGCTCGCGTGGACCATTTCCATAACATCACCTTCGCGATCCACGAATAAAATCCGTGGCTTCACGACTTCCTTCGATTCGATGTCGGCTTCGGAAAATACTCGGATCTGCGCTAGTGTGCCTCTAGGTACGAGATCCAACAAGTTGCAGGCCGTAGTGGTAGTCTCGGGGGAATCGGTACGCTCAACGATCGTCTTGCACCGCGGGCAAGACTTTTCCTTGGCAAGCCACTTTAGGGCGCACACGCGGTGAAACGTGTGTGAACATTCCAGCGTCACACCAGAGTGTTCGTCCAGGGCGTGATCATGGCAGATCGTGCAATCGAGGTCGGGTGAAAAGGGGACACGGGGTAATCGGTACACTGCCAGAATGTCGGCGGGATCAAGATCGCGGTTCGGGGGCGTTGACGACGACTGCAGATGAAACCAATATGTTTTTATCGTTGCCTCAAATTCGGCCAACAGACACTGGTCTCCGGGTGTCATCTTGGACGGATCGGATAGGGCAGAATCACCGTAAACTTTTAGTTCCAGATGTAGCATGAGCGGAATCACCCTGTCGCCGACTGCGTAGTCCGTGTTCAACATGCAGAACATCTGCAGCAACCAGACACTCGTGCGGTTGCAGACCGTAATGCCGAAACCATTTTGGGGTTTGATGACAAGATTGGCTAGGACTAGGGCCTCGTGAATCCGGGGAACATGATTTGTGACAGGTTTTCAAGTGCGGCATTGTTCTACCTCTATATTTATACATATTCGCTTTATTTAATTTTTTTATTTGACTGATCATCACTCTAGACGCTCGTTTCTGCGACGGGAAACACAAGGTTTACTTTTGGTGCATGCGCCGCGCTTCAAAAAAAAAATATTGTACGTTGTAAACGGCTCGATCGGAGACCTCTGACAACACACAAACGTCTCTGTAGACACTTTAACGAATTTGTCAAGTTTCGGTGCATACAGGAACCCAGACTGACTAGTCGGCTCCTCCGTGTGAAAAAATCCCCCGAGGAGCATACGCATCAAACTCTCGCAATCGGGGTTTGCAAAGACTCGAACAGCGGCGTACTTTGTTGAATTATTCTGCAGGCACGTAGGGAAGCGACCTACATGTTGGATAGAAGTTGTTGTTGTTGTTCTGCTCGCATGTTCCATCTCGTTGACCATACCCTCGCAGTCCACGAACAAAATCCGTGGCCTATCCGCTTCCAAATCGGATAATACCCGGATCTGCGCCACTGTGCCGACGGGCACGAGATCCAACAAATCACAGACCTCCGAGGAAGCCTCATCGGCACGTTCGGCAGGCTCAATAACCGTCTTGCACAGCGGGCACGAATTTGCCATGGCAAACCACTTTAGCGCACACACGCGATGAAACGTGTGTAAACATTCCAGCGTCACGCCAGAGTGGTCGTCCAGTGCGTGATCATAGCAGATCGAGCAATCGAGTTCGGGTGAAAAGGGGACGCAAGGTAATCTGTACACCGCCAGAATGTCGGCGGGATCAATGTCGGCGTTCGGGGGCTTGCCGCCTGCACGTGGTGCCAATAGGCCGCAATGGTCACCTCAAATTCTACCATCCGACACTGGTCCGACAGAGTGGACGGTTCGGTTAGCACAGGATCACCGTAAACTCTCATTTCTAACCAGATCATGCGCGTCATAACTTGGTCACCAACGCCATAGTCCGTGCTAAAGTCGTAGAATATCCGTAGCAACCAATCGGTCACGCAGCTACAGACTGCGATACCGAACCCATTTCCCGGTATGGCGACAAGATCTGCTAGGACAAGAGCCTCATTTATCCGGGGAGCGCGATCCGGAGTCAGAATGTAGTCTTCAACAACGCTGGTCAATTTGGGCGAAATGTTTTCAAACGCGTCGTTGTCGACTCCGACGAGATCACTCCAGCGGCCGGCTCCGTCCTTGAGTAATTGTTCGAGCAGTTTGACGTGATCCATTTTTTTACCAGAGTCTCCGTCCTTGAGTACTTCTTCGGGCGGTTTGACGTGAGTCTCTGTTGATTCGCCTTTTTCGAGTAGTTTAACGTGATCCATTTTTTTAGACTGATAATATTTATCTTTCGACCTCTATATTTATACAGCTCGCAACACCAGTCACAAATTTTGTTGTGTGTCGCTAATTTCGACATTTATGGTATATTCGCTTTATTCAAAAAAAGTATTTGGCTTCCAATGCCGCAAACCGCGCTTCCGTGTCGCTGGTCAACTCGGCTATATGTGCCGTCAGGATTTGGTTCTGCTTGACCAGCAGCGCCGTGATGTTGTTCCACTTGATATCCAGCGCCTTGCCGTCAACGGTCTGCACTTTTTCGGCCATGAACCCAAAGTGGGTCTCATCCTTGTCGACAAATGTTTCGGGTACCACTTCCACAATAGCCACGTAGTCGGTGTACATTTGCTGGATCACCCTGTTGTCCTCATCGGGGACGTTTTCAAACTCGGCCGCGGCGCCACCGGATGTCTCCAAAGTGGCCGCCCAATCATCACCCAGTTTCGCGGTACTCAACCAGCTGGCAAACGGCTCGGCGGTGTCAGGTGTGCCGTGCCGGATGTACTTGCCCTAGTTGATGTAGCTGAATTCCTTGACCTCGAGCTGGCCCAGAATGCTGCCGGCGTTGCGCGTTCACAGGACAATGTTCTCCTTGGTTTCGGTTGTGGACGTTTTAATCTCGCCGGTCGTGGGGTTGTACGTCAGCGCGTTGGGACTCGCGGCGTTGCGGATCGGCTTGACTATGAACGAGTTGGCCACCGCATTAGGTAACTTAATACCCGTGGTGTTCAGTGTAATAGCATTGTCTGCTGATGTCCCTTGACACGCGAAGGCACCAATGGCCACCGAGCTCGCACCTAGTTCAGTTTCTCCAGCGTTTGCGCCAACGGATACTGATTGAAATCCCTGTGTGACACTACCGGCATATGTACCGAACGGCTACACATCGACCTCATTGATCCAACGACCCCGAATTGCCACCAACTGCAACCGAAACACTACCTTGGTTAGTTGCACCCGATCGCCGACCTAAAGCTACACTGTATAGACCCTGTGTAGCCATACCTGAATTGAACCCCACTGCAACAGCTTGAGATGCTTGAGACTCACTACCTGCTGCACTTATACCCTGTGCTTCGTACCCCGATTTGTAACCAATCGCAACGGCCACAGCGCCCTGTGTTTCCCATCCAGCACTAGTTTCAATAGCTACGGTATTTACACCCTGGGTCGTTTTACCCGACTCCTTACCAATCGCCACGGCTGAACCCCCCTGGGTTGTTTTGCCAGCGCTATTCCCAACTGCCACCGAATCCATGCGTATCGCTTCCGGCCAAATTGCCAACCGCCACCGCGGACATACCCTGCATTGTTCGCCACGCATCGTACCTAACACTAACCGCCATTTCACCCTGTGTGTCGTACCCTACGGTCAGCGCAACCGCCACGCAGTTGTCACTCTGGTCCACGCTACCGACCGAGCTTCCGACCGCCACACCACTTACACCCTGCGCCGTCTCGCCCGCGTTGCGTCCCACGGCCACACACCCCGCATTCTGTGTTGTTTTTCCCGACTCGTGTCCTATAGCCACAGAATAACCACCCTGTGTGGTAACCCCCGAGCTCGACCCTAAGGCGACCGAGTAGTTCCCCTGCTCTGTCAGACCCGCGGAAACCCCAACGGCTACACTGTTAGTCAGTTGCCCTGTGTTCCCGCTTGATTGCCGATTGCTACTGTATTGACTCCCTGGTTCAGTTCTCCGGCACCATAGCCTACACCAACTGCGTCCGACCCCTGTAGCGTCGCGCCGGTCAGCCGTCCTATAGCCACGGAATTATCGCCTTGGGTCGTCTGGCCAGCCCAATACCCGATGGCCACCGCTACCGTACCATGTGATGTTTTACCCGCCTCGTTCCCGGCACCATAGCCTACACCAACTGCGTCCGAGCCTTGTAGCCTCGCGCCGGTCAGCCGTCCTATAGCCACGGAATTTTCGCCTTGGGTCGTCTGGCCTGCCCAATACCCGATGGCCACCGCTACCGTAGTAATATTTTACCCGCTTCGTTCCCGATTGCAACTGAAATTTCCTCTTGCGTGTCATGATCAGATTCTCTTCCTATATCCACAGAGTATAGTCCCTGGTCCGTGGTCCCCGCGTGTGGACCCAGGGCAGTCGCATCTATACCCTGGTTTGTCTTACCCGCATCAATTCCTACGGCTACGCTACGGTTGCTCTGGTTTGTCTTACCCGCATCAATTCCTACGGCTACGCAATATTCGCCCTGTATCGTCATTCCCGCTTCATAACTATAGCCACGGAACTTACACCCTGGGTCGTTTTACCAGCGCTACTTCCAATTGCGACCGCGTTCGCTTCCTGTGTGTCGTTTCCGGCCCTTGATCCTACCGCCACAGCGTACGAACCCTGGTATGTTGTGCCAGATTCCCGACCAACGGCCAAGGTACTATGACCACGGCTGAACCCCCCTGGGTAGTTTTACCCGAATCCTTTCCAATCGCCACGGTGGCATCCCCCTGTGATGCATACCCCGCATTGTCCCCTATAGCCACTGATGAACTACCCTGAGTTGTCATACCCGAGTTTACACCCACACACACAGAGCGCTCACCTTGTGTGTCCCGCCCAGCTAATGTTCCTACAGCCACGGCTGATCCCCCCTGAGTAGTTTTACCCGAATCCTTTCCAATCGCCACGGTGGCATCCCCCTGTGATGTATACCCCGCATATTCCCCTATAGCCACTGATGAACTACTCTGAGTTGTCATACCCGAGTTTACACCCACACACACTGAGCGCTCACCTTGTGTGTCCCGCCCGGTGATGTTCCTACAGCCACGGCTGATCCCCCCTGAGTCGTTTTACCCGAATCCTTACCATTCGCCACGTGGGG
>NW_014040036.1:11863-14166 GCF_001186125.1 Sphaeroforma arctica JP610
ACCTTGTGTGTCCCGCCCGGTGATGTTCCTACAGCCACGGCTGATCCCCCCTGAGTCGTTTTACCCGAATCCTTACCAATCGCCACGGTGGTATCCCCCTGTGATGTATACCTCGCATATTCCCCTATAGCCACTGATGAACTATCCTGAGTTGTCATGCCCTTGTATACACCCACACACACTGAGCGCTCACCCTGTGTGTCCCGCCCGGCTGATGTTCCTATAGCCACACTGTACGAACCCTGGTCGGCTATACCAGATCCCCGACCAATGGCTACACAGTTCCCACCTTGGTCTGCCGATCCCGCGCTTATCCCAATGGCCACGGAACTTGCACCTTGCGTGTCATTTCCCGCCGAATTGCCAATTGCCACACTTCCCGACGCCTGATTTGGCGTGCCGGCGTCCATACCTATGGCGGTTGCGTCACTGGATTGGTTCGCGGTGCCGGAGTTACGGCCCAGGCGCACGTTAGTGGTCCCTACTCTTCAAGACGTTTTTTTTTACTAGGGTTTTAGTTGTTGGATGTTTGCTATAAGGAAATTATTTTTTTTCAAACTATCAAGAACCGCGCTCTCTGGAATCGTTTTCGCGATTACGTCGTCACGCGATCGTCTTTGCTGCGTACACTGCACTGCACCCCAGGCGCTGGATTATGCCGATCGCCGCCTGGTGTTCGTACCAGTTTCCGACATGAAACCAATTGTACTTGACGATCGGCTCATTGTACGGTAAACACGGTACCTTTGCAATGATCTGGATCTCGGACAGCTGGCCGGCCAAATCGACGCCCGTGTGCATTGACGACGACAAAAATACCAAGTTCGGTCGATCCTCTGCAATCTCCAGTGCCGCCTGGATCGGCACAAGGTCCGTCGTTACCACCAGGAGTTGCTTACGTGATATTGCATTCACGTATTTCTCAATCAGCACCACATGATGGAGCGATGCCGTCATGATCAGCCCTTTCTGGGTGGTGTGTCGGGACATATTCCGGTCAATCGTGTACTGGCGATTCATGTTGAATTACACACTCGTTTCTCCGACGGGAAACACAAGTTCATCCAATAATGAAGTTCATTATAAATATGGACACATTCGCCAAATATATATCCATTTTACGAAACAAAGAGATGTTGTGCCTGAACTACTCGATTAATAATCTCGACTCGACGGAGACGTTATATAGTCGTATTCGTTACGAAGACTTTGCCATTGGTCACCATACTATTGTGGAAATCGTCAGGAGCCGCGTTGACGGTTTGGGAACCCCAAACACCGACACCATGATGTTGGCCGCCAACTCGACGAACTGGGACAATTTTCTTGCACGTATGTTCTTCGATCCCAGCTCACATTGGGGATTAGGGGACATTTCAGGAAACTCCGGAAGCATCGTGTCTCGGATCACACTTACATCGGAGTCCGATTTCGACTTTACAGCCATCCACATGAGATCGGATGGCAATGATAACGATGGTCTAGGAACAGCCCTGAGTCAGTTTGGGGAGAACAAAGATGCGTCGTGTGTATTTGATGCACTCATTACGACCGCCAAATTGGTATCGAACCTCATACTTTCGCACAACGGCGTCCGAGCAAAAAAGTGTGGCAATGTACTGCCCGATATTCTAGTGCCACTAATCCAGCGTGAGAAAGAAAAGTATCTGGAGTCGGACGGTCGTAATGGACTTTTGACGAATCTGGCTGATCGAGCCAATATTTCAATCATTCTAGTGACCATTAACTCGAAAAGATTGATGCATGTCAACCCGACGAGGAAGAATATGGCGGCAGTATCATGGACGTCCCAAGAATTACAGAACAGGGAGATGTCGAGCAAACACGTTCCCAATCGGCACCGTGTCTTCAACATCGACTTCAATCGGGTGACGCACATGAACATGTCTCTGCGTGCCTATAGGGATCATGTCGTGTGGACGACGCATCGCGAAGTCACCGGAGAGGACTTGGAGACTTTGATGCGCAAACATGTCGAAGATCCGTGGTCCAACCAAATAAATGCCATCAACCGCCGAGGCGGACAACTGGCGGCCGTATATTTCAAGAATATTTGGCTCACCAAGGAGCTTACCGATATAAGCCTCGCCAAGATCAAGATGCAGTGCCTGGAAGTCCGCCTGGGTGGACACGTAGCCGAGTTTGTGAAACTGGCATGCACGGACTTTCTAAGCTGGAACATGACCGGCATGGACGACATGGACTGGACCACTCGGCCCACGGAATTAATTTAGTCTAAAATATCAAGATCAATTGAGATAATACATTGGTTATTATTTGTA
>NW_014040036.1:14186-21947 GCF_001186125.1 Sphaeroforma arctica JP610
AATTTCCATCGAAGTTTACAATATCGACGCGTAAATTAGCCGCATATGAAGGAATGCCGATCATCACGGACTTCCGGACCACGGACCGAATCTTCGGACCGGGGTTTTACATGTACAAGATGTGGGAGAAAGTCGTAGCCCCCATGGGTCTACATCTCGTGATGCACGTCAATTACTCCCCCGTCATTGTACAAATGCGACAACTGGAATATAGGATCCAGATCATCACCGGATGCTGGGGATGGCGCACTGTAGATTGCTTGGATGTGGTACACCGCCACAGTTTCACCGACATGGGCAAAAAAATCGTGGATAATCTCAATATCCCCATGAATTGTAAAGTTTTTGGGATCTTCCAAATAATCGAATCCAGTGAAACCTATCACTTACCTTCACGGGCGCACGCTGAGATTATGACGCACAGATGCAACCCAGTCAAGTCGACTATCGAAATGATCAACGGTGACGCCGTCGCGGGCATTAACACGACCAATAATCGGGCCTTTGTTGTCATTACGGCGACCGTCAAGTCGCTGACGCGGTACACTATGTTAAAACAATTGCAGTTCCTAGTCCTGTGAGGCGCCACGTTGCTGCGTATATGTGTGGATGGTATTTACCTTTCCAACCTCAACACCGCGCCTATACATTGGCCGTTCCGGATCAAGACTAGCACTTATATTCCGAGTCTAGTACTGAACCTTGAACAGTCGTCCAACACGGACTCGGCGCTGCTAGCCCAGCACCCCGAGTTGGACCCCACCGGCGTTGATCGGTTCACCCGGCCTATACATGTATGCTGCAACACCAAGGGGCTTACACACCAAGACCAGGTCGATGCGTACCTGCAGTTTGCCGGGGAATCGGATCAGCCATACGGGGGATGTCGGCGTCATGCGCGAGTTGCACGGATCATTTCTGACAACCAACACGAACGCTTTGGTCAATGCACACAAGTCCAAGATCTTCCATCACGGTGGGTGGGACGGTATGCCCATGACCAGCAACGAAGACGGTAATTCAGCCATTAGCCCCTTTAATTTGGACCCCGATACTCTGACCACAGAGTACGCGACCGAGAACTTTGGCACTAACACGGTGCACATGTCGGCATTTACATGCGACCGCACCCTCTCCAATGTCGGTGAATATAAATACATATGGGACTCCTTAGTCAAGTTCATACAAGAAGGATAAGGCAAGCTGAACGGCTTTATCTCTAAAAGATCAGATCGACACGAGTTTGTACGTATACTGTGTCTGCGGAACCTGCGCACTGAAATGACAAACGATGCAAACTCGCGAAACACCTTGGACGAGGCCAAAGACACATTCTTGGAATTCCAAAGAACCCCCGCACCAAGGTATCAAGCCTTTTCCTGGCGGCCTGAAATCGCATGGAGTCCCGAATTGGTTTGATTGCAAGTACATAATCCTGGACGAGTTTGTGATGCAGTCACCCAAGTTTATATTGTGTGTCATAGCCAAGCTCTGGAATGCCAAGATGGTTCTGACAAGCGACCCGGCCTACCAATTCGTCATTCGTCCCCGAAGTGGATGGTCATCACGCGCAACTTGGAGATGCTTAATTCAGCCAAAGTGTCCCGGTTGCCCAACATATCGTACTACCGATACATGAACGTCCAGCAACGGTTCGATACTGGCGCCCGAATAAACGAATTGGTAGCTAAGCCGATGGAGATACGCGCCAGGTTATCCGAAAACACTGTCATCCCGGCCAGTTACCAGGAGTTCCAGATCAAGAGTATGCTCAAACAGCACTTCCCGAAAGTCCTTATTAAACGCTCGGAGAGGCTCCAACTATTCTATGACTCTCAGGATTCGCACATGAATTATCTTAATTGGCGCGACGTTCGTGCCCGTACAACGTGTGTACGAAATGGGGTAGATTCTACATTGAACCCACGGAAGAAGATGACAGGCCCCGACTCACCGAGTCCCGGAGATCTAGGCTACGCCTCAACTACAATTGTTCGGGTATGAATATTATTTAGCAAGTCCGAGATAAACGTCTGGAAGACGAGGTTATCTACAGGGCCAACAAGGCGTGCCCAGTATTCAATATTGCTAAAGACATGGTCATGTCCCGTACTCGAATGCAACAGTTTGTGAATGGTGGTGTGCCCCAGGGTACCTTTGAGACTTGCTGTGGCTTTACTATACATCAATTCCAGGGTGATACCGTCGAACCTCCCAACACCATCATTTACTATCTGCAGTCAGGATGGGAATATAGGGGGGAGATACTCGACGATACGACAAGAGTTCAAGACCTTATTCACGTGCTACGCCTTTTATATACCTTTGTGAGTAGATGTAGAAGAATCTCCCAAATATTCGTCATTGACGATGCCCTGGAATCTCAGAAAAATAAAAGTACACATGTACGAACTTTACGCACCACAAATACAGGTGTATGTGGATTGTTCGATGTATAATTGTAATTGTGAGACGTTGATTCAAGCATTTTATTTTTTTGTTGACCATCAAGTCGATCCATCATCACGGAGCCGTTTTCGCACACGTGCTGGAACGCACATCTTCATGAAGTTACCTTGGAGTTCGCGCAGCTGGTCTTCGGCGACCTTGACGCCCCCATTTGCTTCAATGAGCAACGTATGCTGTTGCACCTTGTCGAGTTGTGCACGCGCTTGTGTTTGAATGAGTTGCTGTTGAGTTTCGGCGAGTCGATCTGTGAGCTCAATAGTGCGTTCTTCGGCCGTATTTATGCGGAGTTTCAAGAGCTCAATTTCATGGCTTAAGTTGTGTTTCATCGACTCTTTTGCCCGGTCTAGTGAAATATCCTTCAGATGAACTATCACAGAGCCAAACACACCAGGGTTGATAGATACCAGTTCAGTTTGATTTTTGTAGTGAAACGGTAGAGTATATTTTTGAGGTATTGCCGTATATCTCGTTCCGCCTTGCCAGCAAGTTCGGAGTGCGTGCAGCACAAAATGTGAAGCTTTGGCTTGTTGAATAAACCATCGTGTTCCTTCAAACGACGAAAAATATTGGTCTTTGACATCCCGAACTTGAGCACTATATCTGAATCGTTTGCATTTGTTGACTGAGTGCACTGATCGCGTAGGTTACCAACGGTTCCGATCTCAAGAACGTAGATGCCGGTTGGATAACCAAGTAAAAACGTGTCGGGTAGGATTGCTGCGAGAGAATTTGCGCAATGCTCAGTAATTTGCATGTGGTCCCGAATTACAAAGGCGAGGATAACTTCAAGCAGCCATCTGCAATTTGGGCCTTTACGGGCCTGTCTGGATGACACAATGAATTTCACAAGTCCCAGTGTCGTCACGAAAAGTATTTCAACGTTATCGATTTTGATTTTGACGTACTCGTCACTTTCGAGCCCTTGTACTACTTTACTTGAATTCGAAACACCTATCATTTTTGAGACATCCAGCGCCTTAAAGAATGTGTTGTCTATTGTACCATCACCCACAGTTTCAACACCATTTTCATCTGCAAAAGACTTACATGCAAGAGTAGGTGGGAGCGTTTCAATGCCACAACCCATTTTGAATAATATTTAGAGTTGTAATTCGAAAGACAATAGTTATTTCGACATTTATTTGCCTCAATGGTAGAGCTACATGTACCCCTAGCGTATATACATATTTTGCCTCAATGGTAGAGGTACATGTACCTTTAGGGTATATACATATTTTGCCTCAATGGTAGAGGTACGTGTACCTTTAGGGTGAAAGGATTTACTTTGCCTCTGTCGGTATAGTACACACCAGTCAACAAAAAAAAATGCGGTGAAATACTATAAGCTTAATTTTTGTTGTTGTTGATATATTTTGAAAAATTGAACGAGAAACTCAGCGATTATATATAAGAACGGATTTTTTAGTTTGGGATACGACCTAATCGTCCAGCCGCAAGCGCTTGCGCATCGGCGCTGTCATACTTCATAGTCTGAACGTTGGCTAGATCAAGCTAAGTTCTGATCTCTCTCAAATCCTCAGCATGCTTGTATTGATCTTCGTCACGACGTTCAGAAATCAGATTCAGACGTTGTGATAGACGCGCATTCTCTTCCTTTAAGATCACCTTCTCATCCTTCAACACGATCGTCTCTTCTTTCAAAGCCACCTTGTCTTGTATTCCGGTGGTATGCTCAAGGTTCAGCTTGAGAGTCTCGATGATGTGAGATAGACTATGTTTCACGTTCACGCTCTCCACCTCCTTTGCAATGTCGGTAAAGTGCCCCACTATACCCAGGAGCTTTTCACACGGAAGAGAAAACACCTCCGTCTGCCCCTCGTACATGAACGGCTTGGCGTCGTGGAGCTCGTGGAAGAAGTCCTTCACTGCCTTCTCGGCCTTGAAAGCAAGTTCAGAGGGCATGTATATAACAGCCAGACGTTCCGCCCGGGGAAACTTGCCTTCATCATGATACTTGTCTTTGACATACCGAGCTTGACCACGACGTGGTTGTCGTCTGCGTTAGTAGGTACAGTACACTTCTCCTGCAACTGCCCCACGGTCCCGACGAGGATGAGGTAGATCCCCATCTCAAAGCAGACAGCCAATTCAGGGGAGATAGTCTTGGAGAGAGACTCCTTAGCTAGCTCGATAATTTCATCGTCGTCGCGTTGCATAAATGGGCGTAGGATTTCCAGCATCCACTTTCCATACGGTCTCTTTCTGGCCTTTCTACTGTTAAATATATACTGAACGAGTCCGTCTAGGGAAATGTAGACAGGATCAGTTGCACCCGCTCCGAATCGGAAACACAACTCATCGTCAACTGATGCCTTCACAACCTTTGCCCCCGTAACTCCAACGAGATTAGCCACATCAGCAGCCTTGTAGAAGGTATCATAAACTGTACCGTCGCCTATAGTGTGCACGTCAAATACAGCACCATCATTTGACACAAATGGTATACTATTACGCGTGGGTGTGTCCTTACTTATTGTTTGCGTTATGGCGTCGTCACGACAATAATAAGGTTTTCCGACTGGCGTTTGATTTTGCTTTTTTTTTTTTACGTTAACGAGCGTTCAGATTACCATTGACTCTACGCTTGAAGCGTAGAGTTAATGGTAATACGTTTTGTAAACACCAGGGTGGTTTCCACCCTGCCCTACGAGCGTTCGGGCGTTTTCTAGGTGCTCTGACGTCCGCGACTTGCTTGTACCATTGACCCTACGCTTGAAGCGTAGAGTTAATGGTAATGCGATTTGTAAACAGCAGCGTGGAAAACACCCTGCACTACGAGCGTTTTCTAGGTGCTCGGACGTCCGCGACTTGCTTCTACCATTGGCCCTACGCTTGAAGCGTAGAGTTAATGGCAATGCGATTTGTAAACAGCAGCGTGGAAACCACCCTGCACTACGAGCGTTTTACCACCCTACGCTTCATCGTGATTTGTAAAAATCGAACGGTAATACCGTTCGAGTCTGGTCTGTTGGTCCTACGTAGACGTCAAAACGTCTCTTCTGTGTACACTCGAACTTGTGAAGCGTAGCCATCCAGTACCAGGCTTGTGCGACCATTGGGTCGGTCTCATTTTGGTGTTGATTAACACGATGATACGATTTGTAAATATCGTACACGAGGCCATATTGGCTGCTTTTCTGCCGCCTGTGTACGGTTCAGCTCAACTTCTCGCATTCTCTCCATACATTCTGCATGCTCTAGCGATTCCCGTATGTACTACGTCGCTAAGCTCAACGATATTGTGTCCAGTTCAAACGGACACAAAATTGAAAAAAAATAAAATAAAAAATTTATCACCGCCTGTGTCCGGCTCAAACGGAAACATAATTGCAAAAATCCTATATATAAAAATGTGCGAGTGTGAAAAATCCACACAAAAAAGGCATTTTTGATTTGGCATGAAAAAAAAGCGATTTCACATTTGACAGGAAAAAAGAAGGCATTTTGACATTTGGCATAAAATGCGAGCCAAGAAGTGGATTCTCAACACCCTACCTTTATTCTGGAGGAGCAGAATGCTAAAAACATTCTTGCTTGGCTGACGCAAAGCCATAAGCTGAAGCACCAGAACGTAGTAGACGCACTTAAAGATGCTAAGCAAAATGGGATCGCGCACCCTAAGCTGGCAACTTAAGTTGACAGAGTATATCAGTCATGTACAGACTGTGATCTCAACCAGATTAAGCGCTATGGGTTCGCACCGCTTAAGAGTGTGACTGAAGATGTTCCATGGCGCAGGGTCATCATTGATCTGGTTGACATGCCCACGTCCGAGAACACAGGCGACTTTTACGTATGCCACTTCGTTGATGTGGCGTCACAGTATATCTTGCTCTATCCTTCAAAGGACAAAAGTACGCAGACCGTGGCAGAAGTATGTTGCCATGTCTTTGCTGACCACGGGTGGCCAAGTGTAATGTGCACTGATAACGGTAGCGAGTTATGTGATGAAAATCGGTTGCATGTTTCCATCGTCCGGAAGTTAAAATTTACCCGCCTACAGCATTTATCCCGAGCTTTAATGCTCACTCTTCATATGTGCTTAAGACACTTAAGCGTAAGAAACGTCCAGTCAACCACCACAGACCTACTGGACCTAAGCCCAAAACTCACAGGGTAACCGAGAACGCTTAACTTCTCCGCCTGAGAAAAATTAACTATACGTTATGCTACTTGATGTTTTCGACCCGTTTTTCTTTCTCGCTTTTTGACCCATAATCAGCTTGAGTGAGCAATTTGCTTCTCCTGGGTCTCAAAGCTGGGTGGGGGCTGTATAAAAGCCGGGCCTTCACATTTGAATCTTGTAATATAAACATACTCTTAATAGTACGTAAACTCAGTTTTCCTTAAATGGGTTTTAATGGTTTTATTAATTAATCCCTTTTCCATTTTACAGATCCGATGGATCTGTCCCAGATTTATGCGCTTTAGGCTACCTGTCCTGATACTTGGCTGGATGAGATGGCAACCAAGATATTTGTTCTTTGGGGAGATCTAAGAAGAGAGTACGGTAGTTTCTGGTCAGAACAGGGTAGGAGCGGGCACAATGCGCCCAGCCGTTTGTGCTTTGCTAAAAACAAGTATCAGATGCTATTTTTCCTGTATGTAGAAGAGGCAGAGAATCTAACAATGTTTGAACATATGACATATCCTTTGATACCATTCGGCCTATCGACTGCCTGTACAACAAACCCAAGTACAACCGAGGCTGATATTGAAGGTACGAAGACCAGCACTATAAGGAAACCAAGTAAGTCAGCACAAAAGCCTGAGTCTTTAGAATTATATCTGAACAAGGTAAAGGCGTATATAGATAGAACTCAGAATACACCAGCTATAACCCCACATTCCAGTGCAAATCGCATGAATACCGCGGACGAAACTCGGTTTTCAATCGATATCATACATGGAATAAATAGATTGAAGGATGAACTAGAAACGCCACGTAATGAGACGCGTAGTGATATGATAAATAAGATTATAGCCAAATTAGAGAAGGATTTAGAAGATCGTGGCGAATGAATAAAACCAAGATTATGTTCCGTATATCCGTATGATTATATAAATGTGTGTGTGTGTGCATATGGATATATATATATATATGTGTGTGTGTGTGTGTGTGTGTGTGTGTGTGTGTGTGTGTTATATATATATATATATATATATATATATATATATATATATATATATATATATATATATATATATATATATATATATATATATATATATATATATATATATATATATATATATATATATATATATATA
>NW_014040036.1:22888-33346 GCF_001186125.1 Sphaeroforma arctica JP610
ATATATAGGTATATANATANACTATATATATATATATATATATATATATATATATATATATATATATTATATATATATATATATATATATATATAACTATCTTTTATCATGTTTTTGTGTCCATTGTTATTATGCGGCCCTCATACTGGAACTTATTGCCACCAGCAGTAACAAACACGGTTAAAGAATCTACTGCTATCCAATCCATCTCACTCATGTTAACGGTTATATACTTACTACTGTCACAGTCATCTAGACCGATGCAATAGTTGTGTAATTTAGTTAAACATATCAATATATGGGGTACAAACTTGATATTATACTCAAGGGGTTTCCAGAGAACACACCATTTTATGTACTAGTATACAAAACGATTGTTCAATATGCATACAAGTTTGACTTTGATAAAAGTTAAAGACATCCCACCAAATGCCTAGGTTATTTCCTGGACAAGATACTAGCATAGTGACAGTTCCTGTATAAGCGTTATCACCATTACAGTGATATGATTTAGGTAAGGACTCAATTAATTCGAGTATACCGCTAGCTTCTAGAGCACGCTTATCCTGAACACTACCGTAGCTAGAGCAAGCAAATGCAGTAAATCTATATTTGTAATCACCTACTGCTTGGCAATTACCATTTTATGTCCAGAAAATAATCGTGTCCGACATGGTACGTCTTTGGAAGACGGCAATTTAACTTTAACAAACAAACCATCAACGCATCCAACACAGTGTATCATTATGCCGTGAAAAGCACGCACCATGAGCCCATGTGCGATCTTTCTACATTCTTCTTCAGTTTTGGTGAATTGAATGCGTAGCTCTGGAATCGTAGTTAATGCGTTAATGGCGTTGATAACTTTTTTTAAAATAGCGTACACCATAGCGATACTGTTATTTATTTCAAAAATGGCAAGTATGTATGATACAATGTATGAACATATGGCATGGCTCTCATAGCTGCTGTAGTGGTTCAGGAAAGATTGATGGGAAGAAGTGGTCAGTAAATTCCCGTTTGAAGCTTGGGCCAAGTGAGTCGACAATGGAAGATATGTGCTGAGTCAATTCGTGCCGGTGTTGACAAAACACTGTTACTATCGAATGTTCCATATATTCGCTTGCTGACCCACCTCTCGACACTTTGAATATGAGACACATGTCAGGAACTTGACCCCCCGCCAACATCCGAAGGGTCATAGCTAATAGTACACTTGCTGGTATTGCCCCATTCCTTAGACTCCCATAGTACGGATTTCTTGTACACTCTGGTGTGATAGCTTGCTGTAAACACAAAAATTGGCCATATGGCATAAGTATTTCAAGTATAGATCGGTCTGTTTGTAGTATCTGTCCAGCGATGTCGGCGAACTTAGTTCTATGTCTGTACACTAGAGCGCTACATGTAGCAACAGACAAATATTTGTATAGATGCATCGTATTCACACTGCATGTCATCATTCCCCTCAAAGTAGTCTGATGGTTTATTGGGTGGACAGAAAGCATCATAACTATGTAAATCGTCAATCAGCTCCCTGAATTCATTGTTTTTGTATGTATTTACTTCAAGTGCCCGTGCTACATTTGCAGCTGTATCGTTTAAGCTACGTATGGCAGATGCGTCACACGCAGATTTGCGTCAAAGATTTCTTCCCAATCTATCTCTTCGTCGCCACAATGTGACGAAGCACAATCGGATAGGGAGGTGCATCTACAATCGATATCTTCGTCTAATATAGTCTCTATCGTACAATAATTGCAGCTAGTCGCACAGGTAAATGCCTGTGTAACATATACTGCACGCATATAATGAGTGTGTTCTGTCTCTGTGAGTCCCTCCTCTCTAGAGAGTCTCTGTCGAGCATGTGTTTTCTTTTTACCAATTTTGTTATCGCGAACAGCCAATGGGTATGAACCAGTTTTCATGAGTCAAAGTCGTGAAATTCTACGCAAATGCAAGCTACATATATTTTCAAAAAAAAAGTTAGAAATTGATTGAGGGCCTTGTGCTGAGCCAAAAGGGCCAAAAATATATATTTGACCTTTCCGAATTTCATATCCGAACGGAAATTTCGAATCCCGTTAAGACTCGGCCTGAGACAGAGTGCGAAACAGATAGAAATACTAAAATAGATTCGTAAAGAAAATTCAAAATTTAATTATTCCAATTACCAATTGGCTAAATATAATGTATACTTATGAAACGTAAGGTATTTACTCTGTTTGCTCTATTAAAAATAGATTTGTGGTCACTTTGGAGTTTGGGTTTTGGTACTTACTGATTTGTCGATTTCTTGTTTTTTCGCTAAAAACAACGTTATGATTTAGGCCCTTTATATACCACTGTATTTCTTTTTTGTTTCTTTCTGTTTCTTCGCAAAACAAAAATGTTATGAATAAAAAACATCAAAACAAAAAATTTGGTAAATACTGTATAGAACTTTCCCCTGGGCTGGGGCCTGAAAACTCAGAGTCTGGGCCGCTTGGGTTCTGGAGATAGTATTTACATACATAGCCTCCTTTAAAAAAAGAACATATAAATACACATATATTTAAATATATCACCACTGCAGAATAAGTCTTCCAATTATAAATGTATAATAAATGTTTGTTTGTTTTTTGAAAACAAAACATCAGAGGTTGTTTTTAGAAAAAAACAGCTGCCAAAAACGAATACTACTATTACTACACCAGTATTTTTTTCTCTTTTAAACACCAGATGATATTTTATATATATAAATTGAGGGCTATGATATTTATAGAAAATACCAAACCACATTCAACTCGGCCAAGAGCCCTGTAGTCTGTAAAATAGTGGTTTGTTGAGAGTAGTCAGTAGAGACAATAGACTCTCTCTCTCTCTCTAAATATTGAGGACCCTGGGTGCTTTATGTCACGTATTTATCGTATTTATGGATATGGAATATGGCAACAAAAAAAAAATAGCCGTATTATATTTTTATATATTCGTATAAATACTGGAAGGCCAAAAGCTGAAATAAAATATGAAATATGCGACCCAAAAATATTTAAAAGTCGAGTGGTAGCCTGGGCCTGGAGATTCAATTTAGCTTCTTCAGTGCAGAAAACAACCCTAAAAGTAAAAAAGTACTGTTTAAAAAATACGCAATAGAGAGAGAGAGAGACTGGGTGTCTGAGAGTGCCCGAGCCCCGAGCCCCGAGCCCCGAGCCTCGAGGGCTGAGGCTCTGTACGCTGTAAATACCCTGCAGTCTACTCTACTACTACTCGACTCTGGTAGAGTATATACTCGCCTGTCATCTGTTGTTGATATTTATAAAGAAAATATAACAAAAGCGTAGTATATACTCATATTTTGTTAAAATATTTATTTATATTTAAAAATAACAATATATAAAAAGGCAAAATGTAGTTTCTCAACTCAAATTCATTATTACATTTTGTTTTGGCACTGGTGATATAGGGTGTATATATCAGGTAACCAAGATTGTCCTATATACGATTTTTAGCACCAGATAAACTGTGCTATAGTCCATTTTAAATAGGTGTAAGCCTCGAGTAACATATTGAGATTTTATTTAGCTGTTTAGACCTGTAAAAACGTTAAAACTTATAAATCGAATAAATATGCGTTGCTGTCAGTATAGTAAGTTAGCATCGCCTAACGTATTAAAAATGACTGATGAGGTTAGGGACTCAGGCACTCATCACTACAGTCAGCATTCAGCAGTCACCACTCAGCAGTCACCACTCAGCAGACTCAGCATTCAGCGCTCAGCACTCATCTCCGCCACTCGCCACTGTCGCCAGTCGCCACTCAGAGTCTCAGACTCAGCACTCAGTACTGCCCTGCACTTCCTACTGACCCTTATTTTTTAAAGATAAAATCTTTTTTACCAAAAATCCCGAACAATTGCTTTTTTTTAAACAAAACAATATACAGAGTGCAAACCTAAAACATATAATAATAATAAATTGTTCGATGGTCAATATTGAATTCAAAAGACTACAATTTGTTGTTTTTAAAAAACAAATATTATTATATTTTCTTTTTTAAAATCCATATATATTGAAAAATACTCTTGTTTTAATTTTTAGAAGGCTATGCCTATTTTTTACAAATTTTATATGAAAAAGAATCTTTGTGTTTTTTTGGTAATAATTATAAATATATTTAGATATTTTGTTTCAATTTTATAGAAGACTATGATTTTTTAGTTTTTATTTTTAGCCGCCATCGTGAAAATTCAATCGAACCAAATAATTGTATATAATACAATTCAACTTTACTTCTTAACTTCATTCCATGACAATCAATTTCATTTACGTGACAATGGCGGCAGTTACTTTGGCAGAACGTCCAAATCAACAATCTCAACCGACGTTGAAGGCAAAACCGAGACCTACACCCTTGAGCAGTCTCAGTTTAGAGTCCATTGTACGTGATATCTGGAACGACGACGAGGATATTCTGTCAGGCGCCGTTATTGATGCACCAACGAACGTCACCATATCGCTTCCGAAGCCGGCTAGCACCACACTGGAAGTAGAAACTTCGGATCCAGAGTCGGTATTATTCAATAAGATACGAAAATGCTCGATAGACTACCGTGGCCAAGTTGGGAAACAGAAAATCGGTCGGCCAAGGTCAGCGACTACGACTAAGGCGTCTGTCTCAAATATGGAGGCCCGCCCCAGTAAATTGATATCGATGCTGAGCTTGTCAAGTATTGCGAGCCCTGAAACGCCAAAGTCACGTCCCAGATCACAGACATGTGGATCAAAGCCCTCTTTGATATTGGTGGAATCTAAAAAGGCTAACAAATTAATGGCAAAATCAAGTACGTCTAGTACCTCGAGTGTAGGGAGCAAGATAAGCCTCAAAGATTCGAAATTCATAGTAAATGTGAAGAAGAAGATTAAGTCATTTAGTTCTGAAACTTTTTACAAAAGAAATAAGCTTTCATCTGGGACCTCTGCTGATTCCTCCCTTAGAAATAGCTCTTCCCTTTTGGCACCCACCGATGCAGGTTGCGATTTGGTACATAATTCAGAGGCAACTATACCGCGGGATTCTGTTATAGAGGCAGCAGTGCCTCGGGATTCTGTTCAGGCAACAATGCCTCAGAAATCGATTCTGGGCACACCAATACATCAGGATTGCATACTAGTCAAAAAGCAAAACGATCAGAGGGATGATGTGGTGGGCCCCACCATCGATATTGGAGTATGTAGTTAGTAGTCCTACAACTTAAACATAACATGATAATAAAATCAGTCGGTCACATTTTGCCTACCTTTATACAATCGCTTTGCATAGGAGTCAAAGCCAGTATACTTATAGAGCTATTTGCAATACGATGTATGATTTATATAATATTTAACACCCAACTCGTCAACACGTGCTTCCATATTGTTCATATCCATAATACGCGACTCATAATCGAGATCAGTACTATGACAACGTGGTATGCACATTTGGATACAGTTGTCTGCAAGTCGCATAAACACAAACTTATAGCTAATCAACAAGCTAATACTTAAAACTCAAATACAATACGTAACTTATAAATTTATGGGTACATATCATCAACTGGTCGAGCCGGTGTTATATTTAGTTTGATTCCCATTTGAGTTTATTGAGTGTCGTCCAAAATTATGTTTTATTCGCATAACTATTGATATGTTTCACTCACGAATATATGTCTAAAATTCTGAGCATAGAATATGTGTAAACAATTTGCTTCTTGCGTATAGATGTAAATGAGCATATTCAAAATTCTGAGCAGTCATGGGTAGCGGATGATTTAGATCTGTAGATACTTATAATGGAGGTGTTGAAGGTATACAATAATATATCAGAGGGATGACTGGAACTTCCCTTGCAAAGGCAAATATACTGCGTGAAAGTGTATCTTCAAGAGTGTCTCACGGAATCTGATTTCATATCACGTACGGGAATCTAGTTTTTTGCTTCCCGAACTCGATCAAACGTTTTCCAAATATTGTTGCGACCACCATAAACCTCGATTCTCCGGTACGACTTCCATCAACTTCAAATTTATAATATAGCCACTATGGCCTTCGAACAGAAATCTTGCTTGTCACAATGTTTAAGCACGCTACTAAATTAGAGTACACCTCATGGATTGTTCTGTATCGCTAGATGAACGCGATGAGCGACTCGGCCGGTGGGCCAAACTACACGGCAGGCTTGGTAATCAACACGGTCGACAGCGTGACGGATAATACAGTCGACGCGCAAAATAGAGCCACACTGGTAAATTGTGGAAGTACAATGTATGGAGTTAGACAGAAGCCAAAGAGCGCTATGGTGCTTGCCGTACCTGCTATTCCTGGTATTCCGTGTGTGGATACGTGGTTGATCGCGCCGTTGTTGTCCCCTATACTAACATCCATGATCTGGCTACCCGATTCCTTTCCTTTATGGTCACCTCCTTCCTGTCCAGATTCGAGAGAATTGACGCCTCTCTTCTTACATTCTTGCTGTACGCAATGCTTTATACTGAAACTGCTTGAGTGTACTCTAGTGCTCGATTCGGTTGTATTGGAGCTCACTTGCACTTGCGCGCCCTCATGAAATTGTAGAGGATCTTCGTGTACTATTTGGTCGGTATGTTCGAGCACATCAGAATTTTGAGTCGAATTCCTTTCCGTGTTATGAGTTCTGTTATGTCCTCGAGGAAGATTCGGTCTCTGAGTTTTGGAGTCGTCCCTTGTATGGTTGCTGTGCTTACTGTGGTTGTATAATATCCGATCCATCCACTCATCTTTCTCAACGAACAAGTTATGCAACCAAAGCTCACATACATTTGGGCTCTTACTACTGCTCTCGGCACTCAGAGGCACAGCACTCACTGGTATCCGTTTCACCCGAACATCTACTTGTGAGCATGCCCCTCCCAAAAACACAAACATGTTGGGACTGAAGTGTGCATGTGTATGGGGAATTTTTTGCGATCGTGGTTGTGTGCCTGATTGTTGTGTATCTGTGCTCCGCATTGAACGCGTGTCGCGATACAATGGTTTGTGTGGTGTCGCGGTGAGGAAACTGTAGGCCTCCGCTTCCGGGGATTTCACACGCGCACGCCCCTGGCCTCTGCACACCACTCGTTCCTGTCTGATATTATCGCACGCGTGGGCGCAGCTGCACGCGCATAAGTGTGTCAAGGTGTCTGTGTGCACACACATACACTCACAGGTATTTGTGTGCACACACGCACACGTGCTTGATTGCGGATGGGTGATTAAGGACCTTTTATCGTGGCTGGTCAGGGCCGATGGGCACGGAGTGTACGCATAGGTGACATCATATATCACCAGATCTGGTTTGTGCCTGACGATCTGTGTAGAGTACATTGAATGCTATTAACATTTCATGGTGCAGAGTCTCCAAGATAGCGTGTGTTCGAACATAGCGATGCATGAAACAACAGTAGTGCAACACGTGGACGGGCGTGCACACCGTGGCCAACTTACAGACTTTAGTTCTCTTACAAATTTTGGGGGAAATAGACTTTATTGCTCATGTGATTGATTCAAAATGAGAGCATGCGCCAGGTCAACGGGTGTAGGTTCACGTGCCTCACTATATGAAACACGGGGTTGGGAAATGCACGTACTAATGTTGCGAATATGTTATGTAGGGATGCACAACCGAGACAAGCAGCATGACGAGAGGTGAGACTGAGCACGGGAAAATTTACAACTCAAAGGATCGAGAAAAAAATACCGCAGCGACATGTATCACTATTCAGACACTATAACGTACACGTCAACTCAGGGACAAAGTATTGTATAAGTAACAGACGTATAACCCATTTGAAGTACACGCGGACACGCTTTGACTTCACTCGCAGCCAATAGACATCATCATCAGGCCACAGACTGTCCAGCGACAGCACAGCGGTGATCCTAACTTACACACAACACACACGTGTCTGTTCACACAGGCGTCCAAAATATAAAGCTTTCAAAGTACCTCTCTCAACGTCTTCTCAAAGCCCCGCACACGGGGAGCGAGCACATGCCGAAGCGGCGGCAAACTGTGATCCTCACAGTAGTCTACAGACTGTTTGTGCCTACTAGCGTTATATCTGGTACCTGGATATAGGGAGGTTAACTGTGACGATAAGCACTTCGGCGAAATGACTTTTTAAAAGTCGTACTAGTGTTGCCAGGAGCATAGAGATATGAAGTATACAGCGCACAATATGTCTGGTGGGTATGAGTTGACCCACACACCTTCATATATATATTAAACAGGTCGGATACACCTAAGTCGGTACGCATTCTGCGCAAACATGCAACCAATAGGGCGTGAAAGTGCATCTACATCTCAACTGCATGTTAATAGGCGAAGTCAGATAAATTCATGTGCATGTTGTTACGGATCAATACCCATGCATATCAATTCAACCACTTATACTCAAATACGTATACATGTACAAGGTCCATGACGATCATATGGACGGGATTAAACGCAATCTGATGCAGGGGACAACCACAGCAACGATATCGATGATCATACAGCCCCAACTATAAAAGAAGGCCCACAGATATGACCACTCCTGCACAGTGCAGTATAGATATCACGCGCAAAGACGATTCGTAACACTGTGCTTTAATGACACAAACCGATACCTTCTGGAAACAATGCGAGCCAGAGCGGGCGATTCACAGCGCACAGCCACTCGGCACTTTGTTGCAAGCACTTTTCATCCACTCGCCAATCCCTCCATACAAATGGACACCCGTGCATGTACAAGTATAACCCGTACAGGGGAATGTACCTGCACCCCGCTTTCATCACATATCGGAGCGAGCCCAGTGCTGATTGACTCTGACGGATTGCAAGCGAGGAGACGAGAACCTGTGGTATGACAACGGATACATCACTGAGCGCGTACACTCTTCCCGACAACAAGCTACCAACGATCCACGTTGGGAAGAACAGATGGTGGGGGATGCAATCCCAATTATTCATGCTAAGATAAGCCAGGTATCAGAATGTTAAGACAAGCCATGTATCAGAATATGACTCAATTGGATTCCCCGCGTATATGACGACGAGGCACCTTGCAAACGGTCAATCTGCGAAGAATGATTATACTGTTCGCGTGTTCCATCCAATGCACAAAAAGACAATGTGCGGGCAGCAAGTCGATGAACATGTGTATGTGCTTATTAGTGGTACAACGAGCGGGCTGGGAATGTTCTCCCGAGTGGCGCCAGCCTAGTAAGCCTAGGCCCTGGATCGGTCTCGAGAACCCAAATCCCACGTACTGGTACGAATATCTAGCAAACAAAGTTAAGACCACATCGAACACAGGCAGCTGAGAACATGTGCTCTCAATTTGCATGAACTAAGACCAAAAATAACCCACTGTTCACCTGCGCATACCCAGTCCATAGTACTTTGATGATTGCAGATAAGTAGCACGTGCTTGTCATTGAGTTGTGTCACATCTTCACCATGCCAGACCACCTTGGCGTTGCTGACGGCCTCGTAGAACGTCGTCACGTAGGTCTGCCGCATTACAGGAGATATGTGACCGATTGAGTATACGTAATCAAGTGATGAAATGAGCCGCTACAATCAAGTGTTGAAGTGAACATTTGTAGTTGAAGTGATAAAGTGAGTCATTACAATCAAAGTGATGACATGAGTCATTGTAATCAAGTGATGAAGTGAGTATTTGTAGTTGAAGTGATGAAATGAGTCATTATAATCAAGTGTTGAAGTGAGTCAAATGTTATCAAAGTGATGAAATGCGTCTTGGTAGTCAAATGACGAATAGTATTTGCAGCCTGATGAGGGCAGATTGCAGACGGCGCGTAAATACAGCCATAACGGGCGTGAGGTAATTGGCGAGATCTTGACGTATGCGAAAAAGCATGATTCGCATGCACACATTTAACTAGAATTTGGGGACTGAAATTCGAAATTTAAGTTACGAGCCAATACTGGGCAGTAAATGAAACGCGGTCACACAAGTGCGAATGGACTATGGAGTGATACGCATACCATATACGTACGGAACTGGATCTCATCTGCTGCTGCTGCCCACTCCGCAGAGAAAGGCCGGACAATACACTTAACCGCACAGGCTGTGATCAGGAAAGGTGGAGCCATGATGAAAGCTGTTCCCAACGGTACGACATTCCGAAGAAATCTGAGGAACAAGATGTTAGGCGCGATAGAAATGTTTTGGCAAGCGACCACTGTTAGGCGAAACAAGGTGGAAGTACAAGCAAGCGGTGTTGGGCGTGTATTGGATATAAAACTTCTCGTAAGCGACTGCATATATGCACGACCGCTTTAGTCTCACACTGGAACAAATAAAATAAAAATACGTTCACAATCCATAAGATATGTATAGAAGATAGCGTACGAGGAAAGAATTATACAAACAAAGACTATTCTCAAACAAAAACAATATATATATATATATA
>NW_014040036.1:34560-36506 GCF_001186125.1 Sphaeroforma arctica JP610
GTATAGATATATATATATATATATATATATATATATATATATATATATATATATATATATATATATAGATATATATATAGTATATACAACAACCAGGTTTTAAATACTATAAAATAGAAAATATACTGCTCAATATTGTCACAACTAGTTACCTTGCTGGCGACGTGGAAAGGAGCAACTTGACTATGGCTCGAGAAGAGCGCAGCAGATGTTCTCCCATATCGACAGCATGTGGGTAGCTTTCTAACCTTCCGACGTATGTTGTCCAGATTTTACTAAATACTATGACTCGTGAGGCTGTGAGCTTTATAATTTCTTAAATATTATTAGAATACTATTAATAAAAATATCATCTACTAATACTATGTAGTCCACTGTCCACATCTATTGATGACGGGTACGCACTACGCACTACGCAGTAACTATACAACGAGCCAACAGGCTCTTGAGAAGTCAGGACTCGGGATGCAGGTCGCAGGACCTGCTCCACAGACCACCAGGTTGGCTGTTGACTTTGAGTTCTCACTTCTGACTTCACTTCTCAGCTTCTGAGTTCAGCCTCTCATCGCTCTCAGGGCGTGTCTTAACGGGAACTAATCCATCGTAATATTTAGCACAAGTCAAGACCACTGGACCAGGCTTGTCTCAAAATTTTCAAATTCTCAGTGTCGAGCTGTCGGCCTTTCTCACTCGTCCCTCGTCTGTGAACTGTGGACTCGTGGAGTGTGGAGTCGCTCTCAGTTCTCAGGCCCGTTCCTGGTTGGATCCAACTCTACTTTTGGCGCGGGCGTTGGGAGTGTTTTAAATACCTTCATTCTGTCAGGACGAATGAGCTGTCAGTGTATTTATATACTACAAAATATTTTCCCGCCATTTTTTATAAAAACTCGGATTTTTCTAAAACAAATTCATTTTTATATTTTTATATATAATATACAATATCATCATGACCCTCTCTAGTCTAATAAGGAAGGCTTTTATATCGCTTATTTTTTATTTTTCCGAATATTAATCAGGTATAATTTTGAACTATTGGGATAGGAATTCCTAAAAAGAAAAATATCCTGAAATAGGACTCGATTATCCAATAAGAATCAAGACTCAATTTGTTTTAAAGAAGGTGACGACTCGTCACTATTTGAGCGGTACCAGATATTTTATATCAGAGTTGGGTCAAAATGGGTTTATTTACAATTTGAGAAAATTCAGTACAAATTGACGTAATAGTGACGACTCATCATTATTTGGCCTGGTACTGGTGATATCTAGTCCTGGTAAAAGACAAAAACATGTCACTGTTCTTTTTAGGAGGCTATTCCCTCTCTCTAGTAGAGAGAGATTAAAATATAAATACCACAACGGACTAAAGTCCGTTGGCGGTAGGACATATCATAGAAGCTTTGAAGATTTGAAGTGCTGTTACATATTTACATAACATACTTTACAACATATTAATACTGCGTCCATCAATAGAAGACATCGGGGTAATGAATAGGATATGCAACTGCGCACAACACTGTACGATTTCTAGCAAACAAAGCATACGAACTATTATCAATAATTTTTCACTTCTACAGCCGGCTCTCCCCAGGCATATCTCCGCAATCAGCTGTCTGCATACACGCTCCACTAGCAACTCAATACTCATCAGATTTACTAACAATTGTACACAAAGCGGAATAAACAGCACTCTGATCCACAGCAGAATGCTTTCGCATAAATCAGACACCATGAACAACAGTACTGACGAAGTGCCAGCTCAAAAGGTACAGCTTGCAATGTAAAACTAGACTATATATATATATATATATATATATATATATATATATATATATATATATATATATAGTATATATATATATATATGTATATAGATATGCATATGAATATACATATCTATACAAATATATATATATATATATATATATATATATATATATATATAT
>NW_014040036.1:36819-63712 GCF_001186125.1 Sphaeroforma arctica JP610
GTGTAGTGTGTGTGTGTGTGTGTGTGTGTGTGTGTGTGTGTAAATCTATCTATCCATCTGTTTATGTATGTATGGAATATAAGTATCTATTTATCAGTTATCAGATATCTAATATTTTTTATTTATCAGTTATCAGATATCTAATATCTGATATCTATCCATCTGTCCGTTTTTTAATCTATCTACCTTAAACCCACTGGATTTGGGGGATTTGATTCAATCCATACACTAGAGAAATTACTGAGAACATTTAGTTTTATTTTGCAAATATATTTCTGAGCACCCCCGTCAGTGTCACTACACACCTTCGGGGAGTTTGATGAAGTCAGTCTACTATAAACTTTCACTGATGATAGCATGACATTAAATACTTGTGTTTCCACACACAAGTCGTGCCAAAAATCAACACCTATGGAGACTTTGACCAAATTAATCTACTAAAAATACTCAATGTTAGTTTGTGATTCGAACTCACAACGGTCATTCTTACACGCGATTACGCTCATGCCAAGACCAAACAACTTTAGGGAACCAGGTTCTGTGTTGCGCCACGTGTTTGCACCATCACAGCCTACGCCCCAACTCACACGTCAAATTTCACTGTGAACTAATGAATATGTTTCTGACGCGTGCCCATAGGCATCTGCCTTGCACCCGTATGTGTATTGTAGACTTGCTTGTGGTGCGTGCTTGTGGTTGTACGGTGATCTTCTAGTACTCGGCAGCTGGGTGCGACAAAGCTATGCCCCGGGTTTATCCAATGATGTGTAGGCGGGATCTTAACAATATGAACAGCGGAGTCACTGTACAGACTTGTGGCTCTGACTGTATATAGAAACTAGGACTGCACAATGCCTTCCCTGTCTCAACAGGCCATTTAATTAGTGTGTGGTCACTTCGGCCAACTGCAGGAGCAAACCAATGCGGAAGAGATGCAATATCTGGATATGGTACGGAATATAATCGCCAACGGTGCACTAAGAGGCGATCGCACAGGAACTGGTACCCTTTCCAGTATGTAAAATATCGGAAGAGTTGTGTAGGACGGATTTAGTTCCATATGATAATTTACTGCATCGCATGGTTTTCGGTAAAAGGCGCTCTCAGAGGCAAAATCAATGCTCAGCAACTGGAATGGCAATTTTTTCCAGCCACATTGTTGGAACAAAATTATCATATCTGGATCGAGTTTTTGGACTGTTAGAATTGTGTATGTGGTCGCGTAGGCGTTCACTTCATGGTGTGTTTCAATTTGAGTTTTCCAATGCACTAATCGAGGCATATCTATTCTCCCTGCGCCTGCGTACACACAGTCTTCGGGGCACAGATGAGATACTCGTGTAGAGATGGGGCGTTCCCATTGCTTACCACTAAGCGCGTGTTCTGGAGGGGAGTGGCTGAGGAACTGCTATGGTTTGTCAGCGGCGACACCAATGCGAAGACTCTGCAAGACAAGGTACGCGCTGAAATAATCCACAATTGATTCGCTTGTGCACCAGAACAAAGGCGATTATATTATAGCTTTAGCCGTAGTTTCATGATTCACGCTTGTGAAGAATACCCAGTCAATGATTGTAGTCTTGGGCTGTCTACCCAGTTAACCATTTATATATCAGTGTTTAAGCTTGTCTGTTGGGAGAGGTTTTTAATTATCAAACGTTTTATCTGTTACAGAATATTCACATCTGGGATGGGAATGCGTCCCGCGATTTTCTGGATAAACGGGGTCTGGCGCATAGAGAGGTATGTAATGTGAATACGGTGAAGTGGCAATACAACTCGATTTTAGCCAAACATATCCCGCACGCTTGCAGCAAGCGGTCGCATACGCTTCTTCACTGGAAATTCTGAGTCACCGAAGATAGTATAAGTATATTTTGATGCTGTATCCTCCCTGCATATCTCGCACAATTTTAGTAATCCGTTGCACAAGCCTACACGCAAGAAAGTCACCGTTTCCCAAGATAATATAGCGTAGCGCAGCAGTGCGTGTGTGGGGCCATAATCGTGTTCTTTGCTTTCTATGCCTTTGAGTATTTGTTGTGTGCGGTCGTCGGTCGACCGCTCGTGTGCGAGTGCATGTTTATTCGTAAGCGATCCGGATTGATGGTTGGCAGCCGAGTATCTCTCAAGACACCAATTTATAAAGACACAGTCAAAAACTGGAAATAATATACATTAATGTAGTAGCATATGTATGTGGCCGTGACCGTGTGCTTTTTGTGTGCGATCTTGGTCGATCACTCCTGTGCGAGTGGATGTATATCCGTAAACGATTCGTCTCAATGGATGGCAGCCGAGTAAAGTGTCAGATGTGATCATAGATGCTACCTCGGATTGATTTTGATAGTATGTTTGAGAGCAACATGGAAGTCTCCTGCCCACATGACGTTAAGATTAATTTGAGAATATCGAGGTGTATAGAAGCACACCCTGGGACACTATTGCTCACATTCCAGAGGTAAGCAAATATCCTTCGCTTGTGGCTGATGGGCCCTATTCATACGTATTGTAGCATCAGCACTGTACACGCATTGATTGCGAGCACCCAAGAAAATATGACATTCAAGGCACTGTTGTCTCAACGCATAAGAAAAAAATCCTCTACTTACCTTTACTCAAAGTGTACTTATCTGAATAACTGCTGTACCTGTAGGTTGGTGATCTGGGGCCCGTCTACGGCTTTCAATGGCGACACTTTGGCGCCGGCTACGTTGACATGCATACGGACTACACAGGGAAGGGCAAAGATCAATTGGCAGATGTGATCCACAAGATTAAACATACACCGAATGACCGTAGGATAATCATCAGTGCCTGGAACCCATGCGGTACGGTAGCGTATTTGGGCATTGCGTTGAAGCACGAGCTGATTGGGTTAGGGATTTCGGGTTTTTAGTGTGATTGTGGAGTATGCTAAGCCTTACAACTACTATTTGTAGAGAATCATGTGTGTGTATTTAGGCTCTTATTCGTGTTTTTGTCATTCTCCCTTTTTTTTGGTACATAGTTTGAAATGGTCCCCTGTGCACTTCTCATTGCTCGCAGAATCAGGCTATGAAAACACGCATCAAAAAGACACATGTCTGTCGATTCAAACACCCTTCATGTAGTAAATTCTCTAATGTTAATTGCAGATTGTAATTCCAGACATCTAATAGTTCACTGTTGTATATTGCTGATCTGTACAGTTTATGTGTCAGACATGTTGATTCACATTCTCATCCATAAGTAGACCATTTGACCCGTGCGAAAGCTTTTCGCATACTAATCCACAGTATTAATCGCTCCCGTCCATGGTAGACCTGGATGATATGGCGCTGCCACCGTGCCATCTGATGTGCCAATTCTTTGTGGCCAATGGAGAGCTCTCATTGCAGATGTATCAGGTAACTACAGGGTTAAGATTCACGGTTTTTAGTTTACGGTTTATGTTTCGACATATGTTGTGGATGTGGTATACATCTTTCGATACCCGTGTATGGCTTTGGTATTGATCTTATCATGGCGTCTATTGTTTTCGAGATTGACACCTTGCTTCGTGTTTGTTGCGTTGTTGAATGCGTTTTACTTCTTCGGTGTCGCGTATTGTTCAGCGATAGAGATGTGTTCCTATTAGCAGTGCAGCCTTGTACACTTGCGGCTAGCTTTAGCCTGGGGTATACTTGTTGCGTAGCAGTCTGGTTTTAATAGACTGTGGTGCACTTTAAAATAGTTATCACAATCCCACGCAGATAATTAAATATGGCGCGAATGGTGCGGTTCGTTTCAAAGGCCACACCCAATATCTCACCGCTCAATTTTTCGAAGAAAGAAAGTTGAATGCCAATGTGTATTTTATGACTATACAAACTTGGTTGCTGCAACGTATTGTATTAATGTGGTCGCCAGTATGTAACGTACCCGACAGCAACTTCTGACACAAGACCATACATTAGTTAAGGGGTTTTTTATTTGTACAATTACGTAGATATGCAGTTTTTTCCCGTGTTTCTCAAGGTCAATTCTGATATGTGCAATTTGCCTATTGTTACCGTCTCGCGGAAATGGGTGAATATCTGTATATTTACCAATTGCAATCAGAGGAGAAAATCCTCTCTGTTTAACAACGTATTGTATTAGGCGTGTGTATGCCGTTTTATTTTGCGGTTTCCAGTTTTATTTTGCGGTTTCCAAGGTAAATTAGGATATGCCCATCTTGCCCAATGCTGCCGTAGATCCGATGTACACATCCTACCGTGTGGTACATTTACAAATTGCAATTTTAAACAGGGACTTAGGTATTTTTTTTCTGTTTAGTTCCAAATTACAAATTGACTGATGAAATCATAACCGTCCCTCAAGTCAGGTTATATGTAGCAGTAGAGGTCTTGCTGACGTAATGTAGCCATGCTGAAATACCGCGCAACTTTCAATAGATTTGTACTACCCTCTCTTAAGTGAAGTCTTAAGTAGAAGGGAGGGTATCGCTCGTAACATCTTCGTTGTTTTATGTGACTTTGTTGTAGCAGGTATTATCCAGATTGGCGCGTGTGTACACTGTAGTTATGGCTGTGCTCTGTCACGCGGGATCTATTTAACAATATAAATCGAGAGAATTGGTTTAACTATATTGATCGAGTGTGTCATGTTATTTCAAGTTTATCAACCGAGGGTGCGGAATTGGTTTAATCATACTTATTGAGGGTAAGGAAATATTTTAACTATATTATTGGAGTGTCAAGAATTAATTTGTTTATATTAGTCGAGTGTGTGGAATTAATTTAATTATACTAGTTGAGTGTGTATATCGGTTTAATTATATTAAACGAGTGTGTGATTAGTTTAATCTCTAATTAATCGCGTGTATAATTAGTTTAATTATATTAATTGAGTATGTCGAATTAGTTTAATTATATTAAACGAGTTTGTGATTTATTTTATTTTATTAGTCGAGTATGTGGAAACAGTTTAATTTTATTAGTGTCGATTTAATTTAGATTAAACGAGTGTGTGAATAATTTAGTGATATCAATCGAGTGTGTGGAATTATTTTAATTATATTAATCGATTGTGTTCCTCCATAACCTGCAGAGATCCGCCGATATGGGCCTTGGTGTTCCATTCAACATCGCATCGTATGCATTGCTGCTTGCGATGGTCGCCCATGTCACAGGGGTATGTATGATATGACTTCTAGACCAATACAAACGTGTCTGTGGTTAGATATTTATGACACGCCGTCTTGTGTCACAAAATATCATTCTACTGTACTTGCCGGTGTTTTATTTTGTTGTTGCGGCCGATCTTTGTCGTGCGATGTGTTTACAGAATTATGTACGCGGCCTGGATATTGACCTATTCACACTGCTGTAAACCTCTAAAGCCTTAAACCCTAAACCTACAATCATATTGGCATGTGTAGTCACTGTATTGTGCAATGCTGGCGAAGCGATGCTATCGGACGTTGTCACCGGTTTGTGTGACAGGGTTTAGGGGTGACGTGACATGACTTTAATGATGTCACCCCGTATCTCCCGGTGCCGTGTGACAGCGGTTAGCGGTTTATGGTTTTTGTGTTTAGGGTTTAGGTTTATCATGTGATCGCACAAACTAGCTGACTTGTTTGTGAGCGTTGGGCTCAGTACAGTTGGGTGTCATGATATTAATGACGCCACTCCGTGTATTCTCGTAAGTTCGTAAGTTTCGTGGCGTGGGGCTATCGATATCGTCGTCCATTGTCACAGTGGTGTTTGATGAATTATTGCTCCGTGCGAAAGCAGACTCAAGTAGCAAATTGTATTCCGATGTGGGTACAAAGGGGTGGAGAGAAACTCGAGTTTGCTTGCTTTCCCCATGCAGGCTACCTAAACTAGAACATTACTATTAGCTTTCTATTCTAAGTTAGATATTTCTTCGAGTATATGGCGGTTTATTCGGTGTTGGTTGTGTTTCTCATTCGACAAGGCTATACAGCATACATCAGTCTCAATTCGTGTCGATGTAAGCATCCCCAACTGGTGTCTGTGCCGTCTGAGTGTTGCATGTACGACTGTTTACTCTACCTTTAACCTTAAGAGCTGTAATGCAAGTAGCACACATGTTTCAATATGCGTATGGCATCGGAATTCCCAAAGTATCATCACTAGCGCCACTGGTAGATGAGTTAGACCGGGTAATTATCAACGCAATATGTACTCATTTATGTCTTCCTAACAATCGGCTGCATGTCACTGTATCGTTGCTATTCTGCTACCAAGAAATACGAATACGTATGGCTTATTAAAAGCTGAGAAACAAACTGAGAAGCATGTGTGTGATGACACCGATAAGCCTGACAGCGCTTGTATTCGCCATCGGGATACCAGCGGAGACCATTTTTTTTTATATTCAGTGTCCTGTTTACACAAATCGATCTCTTCCCAACCTACTCTTCACAGCTCAAAGCGGGCGATTTTGTGCACACCATTGGCGATGCACACGTGTACTGCAACCACGTGGATGCCCTCAAGGAACAGCTCGGACGCACACCAACGGTGTTTCCCAAGTTAAGAATCAAACGAACCGTAACAGACATAGACGATTTCAGATTTGATGATTTCGAATTGGTCGACTACAAACCGCAGAAGACCATCAAGATGCAGATGGCTGTGTAGGCTGCACAGTCCGACGAGCAGTTTAAAGACCCAGACAAACAAAATATTTAAACAATAGGAAATTTAAGCCGATTTTCCGAAATGAGATTAAAGCGCAATTCTACTAATTGTGCAAAAGAAATTAAGGACGAATTTTACGGCATAATTCAATAATAGCAGTATTTAAATGAAAATCGATATGCACAAGGGGTGTGGAGAGATGGGTGCTCGCTGTTTTTTGTCTGTCAAGCTTAATAGTACATCAAAATGGAAACTGACAAGACATTGTTGCTTTGACACCAATTGGAATACGCACAAAAACCATAATTTGTCTGTCGTGCTCTAACACCAATTGGAATACGCACAAAAACCATAATTTGTCTGTCGTGCTCTAACACCAATTGGAATACGCACAAAAACCATAATTTGTCTGTCGTGCTCTAACACCAATAGGAACTGATAGATCAGTTTTACACTAATTAGAATACTCACAAGACCTATTCTAATACTCGCAAAAACCAAAATATGAGAAAATAGAGTTTTTGTACCGATTGTGATACAAGCATCAAAATATGAGAAAATTGGTTTTATACTCTGATACTCGAAAAAAATTGAATATGATCTACACCAATTATAATACAAGGATCAACCCTGTTCAGTATCAACCAACTGGTCCTGTTGTAATGGTATAAGCTGAATTCCCGACCACTCACTTGGCTCCATCACAGGTTCAATCTCCACTTCAGGTATAATGTATATGTCATCATTATCCAGGTCAGTCTCACGTCTGGATTGACATTGTAGCCAACTGTCCTCCCTACTGGGAATTGCTTCATCTAAAGCTGGTGTTTCTTCACGTAACGACTCACTCATAAACAGTGGTCTATCCCACGCCTCATCTAAAGTACCATGGGTGGACTCATCTGTTGACTCGTCTGGGTCTTGTGAAGGCATGCACGGTGGGGCCCCACACTAGCCGTCGTATCACTGAGCGTATTGCCCGGCTTCTTGACGCTATCTAACACGATATCTGTGAGCGTCGCAAAATCTTCTGTTACTTCAGTAAAGGGTTCTTGATCACCACAAGTATGTGCAACTCTATTTTGTATGTGTATCAGTAAAACTCAACAGTAGCAATACTAACAGTACAATCTGAACTTACACAGGGATATGTACCTACCTGTGACTGACTCGCATCATCTACTTCCTATTCTTCCAGTACTGGTTCCCGCGCAGCCATCGTTCGTCTAAAACTCTCCCGAAGAGTTCCTCTTGATCGTACTTCCCTCGTTTCTCGTAGATAAATTCTTAACGCATCACCACACTCTGTGTCATTGACTACTTCTGAAGCTGCCCGTGATTGAGCTCGGGTAACAACAGCCATACATGGTACCACAGGGCCAGGGAGGCTTCTAATTCAATATGGACGCCCAGCAAAGTGAATTCTGCGCCAGAAAGGAAGCGGCATACACTGTATCGGTTCAATACAATCACTTCGTAGAAGACCAATTAATGTACACCAGGTTGGGGCTCGTAGCGGATGTTCATTGTAACCAATACATGTACCCCTAATAGGAGGAACAATTATTGGTATATCTACAGGCATACTGTAATACTTGGAGAGCCACGTAGCACCAGTCCATACAGGAACCACAACAATGGCTTTTGCATCCGCAAGTGAACTAGGACAGTTGAGAAACTTCATAATGAGATCCCACGGAGAACACACCCGACAGAATACATGTTCGAAGAGTGTGAAAAGGCATCTCCACCCCAGATTCCACCACCTGGTTCGTCAGAAGCCTAGTACAACATCTGCTTGTTCTTACTATTCGCAGATAAATCCATCTGCACCCCTGATCACTTTTTTATAGTACGTGTAAACATTTAGAATTCAATCGCTGAGTAAGTTTGATCTGATTAACCCTATACTATAACCATAAACACCACCTTAAGAATAACAACTTCAATGGCGTCAGTTCCAAGTCTAGAACATGATAATTGTCCATAAAATTAGGCAGCTTCGACGAGTAGAACTCCACAGAAAATCCGTAATTCGTGTCATATAGAGCCAGCCCATTTCATTTATTCCATACCGCTGGGGCCATAATCAAGTGTACATGCATGAGCTCTAAGGACAGCTCCTTACTTTTCTTAGTTCGAATAGTCTGAGTTTTCCATGTCAAAAGCGGCTCAGTATGCGGAACGTTATGCTGTTCTAGATACTGGATAAGTCTATCCTTAGCATTACTACACTCTTTCTGGGCATGTCGGAATGCTTCAGAGAGTGCCTGCTTTATAAGCTGCTGCCGATCCATTTCCTCTTGCCATCACTCTTAGTCTCCTCCATATGAAGCACTTCCTTAGGTGCTCTTCTAACCATTAATGTAGCTCTTCATGTTGTTCCCAAGAATAAAGTCATATATCACTAGTTAATAGCCACATGCATCTATTTTTAAGCTACTTGACATTTTTAAGTTCTTGTCGAAGTGAACACCCTCCCTAGTCTGGTTGGTTAATGGCACCAATGATTGGCTCAAGCATGATATACTGCATGACCACTATGCCAGCTTGCAAACGAACGTTAACAGTTCGTCTTTGTTCGCCGGTAGGCCTATGCTCGCAATATCTTGCATGCGTTCGTCATCTATTGTGACGAAGCCATCATACCACAACCGACTATAAAAATTCTTTCAGCACATGCATAGGATATGCAATCTGCGTCTTAGCTGCATTAAAATTCGTCTCGGAACATTCAGCTGAATTCACCAGTTGCCAAATTGCACGCCAATGGGCCTTATCCACAGCAATCTCAACATCCGTCATATCCTCAAAGTCTGTCAACGCAGGGAACCCGGTTATATAGACTTCTCATGATGTTCATGCAGTTGTTTTTTTACTAGGAGCATCAGCTGCTTATTTTCATTTACATTTGTCGTACACGTAACGCCATCGTGAACAAAGAAGATAAAGCCTTCCACATCACAGTAGTTGTACCTCATTTCATTGCCTATATTGTGCAGGTACTACCGCTAGACCAACGCCGACACCAATACGTTCATACACCTGGCCATCTCTACCAAGGAAACGAGCATTGTGGCGGTCTTCTTCCGCTATAGTACATTGGGTTAAGCCATTCGCATCATCTGTGATAGTCGAACGCCATGCTATACAGATTGGACGTCGCAAATATTCTTAACTCGGCATATTAGCCATATCACAAATGCTCCACTGATCAAGACCAATGTATGCTTGACACATGCGGTAATCCTCGACATTCTTCTTAGGTGCAGTTTTCACCTTCTCAGCCAGTGTAAATGGTGCAAACCAACCTCCTTCGTCTTTACATTTCCTGACGACCCCATGTTTAATCTCAGCCTCGCATTTCCGTTGTTCAATACCAATCTTTACAGAATTTTTAGTCTTACAGCACTTCGCGCTGGAATAGCATCTGGTCGAGTTGGAGTCCTGAAGCCACGTCCTCTCGAAGACGTAGGTTTTGTCTTATCATATGCGCAGCGATTCCACAGTGCTTTCATAATGTCCAATTCATCCTATGGTACATGAATACTTACCGCTATATGATCTTAGGTAAGTGATGTCATAAAAGTAAACCAGTATATCTTCTTCTTTGAATGGAAGTATTTCCATGTTGTATATAGTCTCAGGTACCTTATATATCGAAAAGACCACTGTACTGGGGACCTTTGCTGTCAGACGAAAAGCTGATGGGTCACTTGTCTGATCCCACATTGGTTCTAATAGATTGTTACTCTGGGCGATAATTCCCGGAATTGTACCTATTCACATTAGCACTTTCCACACCTTATTTGCTGTTAAACTGATAAGCTTCCTGTGTTTCAATATTATTTTTTAGCAATTATAAATGAAACTTCCACCGTAAACTGTGGCGAAACTCTCACTGTACCATCATAAGCTCGTAGCCTTTCCCTAGGAATCTCTATCTGTTCAAGAGACTTTTTGAAACACGGACTGATATAGTATATATGGCATAGAACCTGAATCACAGTAAAGCAAAATATCAGGCTCGCCTATATGCACACGTTCTGCAGGTCCTTCTATAGATAGTCGCTTATCATGGTGTGTACCACCAGTGCCAGACGCTGCTGCTACCGAAGCATTTTTGATAGCTTGTGGGCAATCGGCACAGGAATTGCTACCTCCTTAATGTATGTGCAACACCACTTCTACCAGGTGAACGAAAGGCCCTTTTTTTACCCAGAGAATGAGAACGATCGTCACGCTGTGGTGTGCGACCTCTCTTCTCACCACGGTCACCATCACAATCCTTATTCCCCAAAAAACGAGGCACGACCGAATGCACTGATCGTTCACGGCGACTACGATCTTTATCTCGTTCCCTTCCACGATCAGCATATGTTTGACTTTTTATACTTACGATCTCTGCCCTCACAACGCAAAGAAATGATAAAGGCCAGAGATGCATATGCACCAATGGTTGCACATATCATAACCAACAAAGAATTTGTCTCTGAATACCGGAAAGTTATCCAACTTTTATTGCTCTCTAGTATGCCTGGTATCATCGTTCGCTTTCTAAGATGCTGCCCTCAGCGCATCCCCGCGCTTCTTGGCTAGCTCACTGAAGCTCCCATCGCTTGATTCATATATTCCTTGGTACGTCGAAAAACGCTGTTTATCTGTAGAAGGGGTCCTTCCAACCGCATTGGACGATGGGAGTCTTGAAGATACACCATTTTCTGGCTTCTTTGGTCCAGGCGTCGGTGTCTTAATGTATGCGGACTCATGTGTGGATAAGGCTGATACACCTGTTTGGACAAAATCAGCACTGTCAATATTCTGCTCAGATACAACTACAGTTCGGTACACAGAGCAGGATGGTCAAATGACAGGTGTCATGAGGTGTCAAATAAGTTCACTGAAGTAGGTCATGCATTTATGACTTACGTGTGACTACATATGCATAGGAGATGTACATATAAAACCCTCCGTAGAGGTGTAAATAAAGTCACTCTCCGCTCAGTGTATTATGGTTTTATATGTTTAAGCAGGTTATGGGCCTATTACCATATAAATAACCTAACAAATACAGAACGCGAGTATAGTCAACATATCCCATTCGACGTATACAGAGACCATCGACGACATTCTTGATCGCAAGGTACCAAAATCACGCGTATATATACAATAACATACCGTCATGGGTATTGTAGAAATCTTTACCATCCCCGACTCCTACTCTTCTCTTGAAGAAACACACGAGTTTGCTGTCAGAAATTGGCCGGGTTGTCCTCGATACGCGACTCTTAACCAAGCCAATAAATCACTACACAGCATTCATAACCTATGTCAGGAGTTCGGGTACAACCCAATCGGTATATCAGTATCAACTGGTCGTCTCCTAGCACACCTATCCTGCTCAAGAGCGACAATCGCCCTTATTCGAGCTCGTGCAGACGCCAACGAAGACGAGGCCAGAGAGTTAATAGACGAAGAGTACGCGCTCAATCAAAAACGTGATGCACGTGTCCAGACAAAACGCAAACTCGACGTACTCAACGTGCGCTACTCTAGTACAAAGGAGAAACTCGCAAGATGCGAAGCTGAACTCAACAATACACGGGCTCAACTCCACGAAGCAGAGATATATATAGGCACATACAAGAAACCAAATCTCCGTGCTGCTGAACTCCAAGGCGAAGTGCATGGCTTACGTGCGGCGCTCAGTGAGGCCCAACGACCACAATAACAATCTCAACATGGACAACAGAGCCAACAGAGCTAACAGAGCTCCCAAATCTATTGCTGAGCGTTATGGAATCACTCCCATAGAGCTTGCACTCGATATTCGGGATACACCAAAATACAAAGATGATTACAATGGTGAGATACTCTAGGGTTGGCAAAACTTCGGCAACTGGATCACTGGGTTACGATGGAGTTAGAACACTTTGGTGTACTCCATCGCTGTCTTCCAATGTGCAACGAACGCAACGCAGAAGGGGGACCAGACCCAGCAGCAGACTCGAAAAGTCGCCGTATACTCGTACATTCTATCAGCGAACCCCTGCTCAACTCGGTGTACAAAAATTACACGATAAAAGCACCACACGTCTTCGTTGATTACATTTGTGTCACCGCCAATACTGGCAGTCATGGAAAATTCTGTGGCGCACAGCAGAACCTCACCAGCTTTAAGTCAACGGGCTCGTCTGATACATCGCTACAAGCTTTGGAGGTGATTTGCCAACACTTGGTCGATGTCGGTGAGAACATCCCAGACAGGTATCTGAAATGTGCCTTACTCTATATTCTCGACAACAACTACAAATCACTCCGTGCGGACATATTCAATCACAATCTGGATGTCCTCACGATCGGCGAGGTCTATAAAAAGGTGCTCAAGTTTGCAGGTAAAACCCAACTCGATTCTTCGACGCCAGCATCTGGTCTAATGGTTATCAAACCCCCTGCTGAACGCATGTCAAATCCACAAACAAGGATGCCAGTAATGGTCACCAGAATACTTCCACTCAACGACGCAAACGTCCCAACTGTCCTCTCTGTGGCAAGGCAGAACACAGCATCTTCGGGTGCCCTGATTCAACCTGCCGTCGTTGCGGTTCAACTGACCATAAGGGAAATGAATATCCTATCGACCGTTCTACACTATCATGCTCCAAATGCGACAAAGGGGGCCACAATGATACAGCATGCGTGTCTAAGTGAAGCCACGGGGTTCCTCGAGGCGACATCAGCACCAGGTACGATATGAATACGAATACTCCCAAGGACACTGATAAGCATACTTTTAAGGACACATATAGTCCTACAGAACTCAACAGGCATAATCCCAAGGAACCATATATTTCCAACAAAGCGGACACAGACACAGTCACAGAACGCTATCGCATACAAAGTGCAATATACCAAGATGGGCCCACAGCACCATTATACTTAGCCGAGTCTCTCACTGTTTCAGGCGATATGATTCATATAAATAACACTCCCAATGGTGTTACATATATCCAACACGGCAACTTCATAGTTGAATTTCCGGACAAGTCTCAAATTACGCTGCACGAACGAGGCACGCTTCCGAGATTAGGCCAAGTACTTATCATGCCACAAGCAACCCAAAACAAAATACCTGTCCGATTAATGCAACGCAACGGTTTCGACGTCAACTTCCCCGCGCAAGCAAACGATACGTTACATACAGAGTGACACATCACAGATCCAACAGGCCGGAAGCATACCATCCCAGACGTGAGCGGACAATACAAGATTTCTGCCTGTCCAGCCCGCACCCTAGTCGAATGGCAAGACATTCTCGGTCACACCCACCCACGCAAAACAAGGCCAACCCTTACGCAAAACAGCATCGATATTTATGTAGCTAAAAGTGAGAACATAACCCTGATTTCTTTCAAAAACACGTCGTCGAACCATTCGGCGCAGTAGATATTGATTTATTTGCCTGTGCAAACAATGCATAAGTTGCTAACTATTGCGGTTTAGAGGAGGGTGCACCACTTCACGATGCCTATGCATAGTCCTAGAACCTAGTGAAAGTCCATCTATATGGGAACATACCGTTCACCAAAAAGCATTGGTTTGCCACACTCAACAAACTGGAAGCAGAAACCGGCATAGTTACTGTCGTATTTCCCTTAGCTCCCAAGAACAAGTGCTACCAATGAACACTGAAATAGCTACACTCGCATGTGGAAGTTGTACACACGACACCTACTATATTTTTTCGTATTGGCTCTGAAGTGGTTGGTCAACCGAGTGGAGATACATATGTGTTGCCCGTTTAGGTAATGCCAAACACGCCGTACCTACGACAGCTAATCTGCTCACGGCCCAAGATGACGTCCTCGCACACCCTACTGATGAGTGCTTTTGCTCTAACTGTGTATCCTGCAAGATGCGTCGTCGGCCCATTTCAAACAGACTCAAGGATCCTGAGACTCGGCCACCACCGGGTACTGTGTTTCATGTTGACCTCGAAACTGGCTTGACACCCTCAGCAACAGGCTGCACTTCTAACATCAAATACGTTGATGTCAACAGTATAATGCTCTTTCTTACCCACTCAAATCCAAGGATGAAGCCGCTAATATACTCAACATGTTTTATGCCAGGCTCGGAAACGAAAAACTCGCAAAGCTTGAGGAGTTGAAGTACGATAGAGGAGGAGTTCGTCTTTAAAGAATTCAAGGCAATCAATACTGTGGAAAACGTCAAAGTCCTATACACACCTACTGACTCGCCAGCACTTATGGTTCGGTGGAGCGTATGAATGGGATAATCGCGTACTTAATGCGTGGCTTTCTAGACCATTCCGGTCAGCCTGAAGAGATGTGGCCAGAGGCAATACGCCATGCAACACTATTACACAAAATATCAGTCGGAACGATCGGAATCCTGATAGTAAAATTGCTTGGGAGATCTTCTACGGCGAAAAACTCGTCAAACGACCCAAACACATGCACGTATATGGCTGCCAAGTGGCCTTCATCAACCAGGACCCCGAGAACAAACTCGACGACAGAGCCACACTTGGGGTGTATTTGGGTCACGACACTGACTCCAAGTATTTTGATGAGAGTATGATTCCCAGCGCCAAGTCGGGCCGTTTGTGCCACTCTAGAGATGTCAAGTTAAGCGAACGCGTCTTTCCATTTGGTCCAAAGTTGGGATAACACCCCTACCTTGCTTTACAACACTAGGGGACGACATAGCAACTATACGAAAACTAACACTGGCAATCACTGCAACAAAGCCAAATACCACCAACACTACCCCACCTTCCACCCAGGCTACCGACAACGATATACAGGGGAGATTCGGACGGCATCTAGTACTAGTTATGATGCCGACTCTGCTATTAGCTGTACAGATACCGATTCAGGCATAGATCCGGGGGAGTCCTCGCGCACTATATTTGATAGTAAAGCAAGCTCCAGTAATTCAGGGGAGGATCCATCTGTTGACACTGAGAGCACCAGCCCAACGAGCGCGAGCAACACACTGAGCAAGATACTGACTCGACAACAAATGTGAAGACTAAAACTATGGAAGACAGACAGTCACAATGCCAACCTTCAATCACACATCATAAAATATACAACGTCGAGAACGCTATGCGGGTTAATGTTGAAACTACGTACGACCACTGTTGTGCTAAATGAGCCTGACTTACCAACTAACATGCGTATGACCCGTACACGTGCCCGACAAATGAATGACCATAAAAAAGCAGTAGCCGACCAGCTCGACAGTATCCACAGTGCCACTAGTCCGACAGAAAGACGTGTGCGCTGGTCGACCGACATTGAGGATTCTGGGTTTACTGCCGAAAATATGACAACGATCACCGATGGCATTGTTCCTTTGAATACGTCTGGAAAGAAACTTCATCTCAAGGCCAAGCACGCCAGTTCACTTCAACATCTACGTCGCGCGAAACGACAGAACAAGGCAGACAAAGCCTTCCGCAGGGCTGCTATAAAACACGCCCTCTATAAAATATGCCCGCTCCAGCACAAACAAAGCCATCAAATCTCTATTTCAGCAAACACCATAACTCGCGCCCCGAGGCCGAACCACCCGACGACATACCAATACAAATCAACCCGACGCCACCACCATCATCCGGAGCCACAAACACTAACACCAAGCAAGATGGAATTATCGAAGAGCTATATAGGATATGCGCAGCAATTTACGTCAACCCACTCACCCCTAAATCCATCAAAGAAGCTCTCCGTGACGATGATACTGCTCTGTGGCACGAAGCAATACAACATAAGTTAGGCAGTCATAATAAGTCGGGCACCTACTACTTGCTCAAACCGGACGAAATGCCAGATGACGCCTTCAATATAACTAGCAAGTGGGTTTTCAAAGTAAAAATGATCGACGGGCTGGTGGATACAAAGCACGATTATGTGCACGTGGCTTCACGCAAAAACAGGGCGTTAACTACGACGAGACATTTGCTCTTACGTGCTCACACGAGACACTCAGGACGGCGTTTAAGCGGTGTCTGCACCATAAGGGTGACATGTCCAACAAATGGACGTTGATACTGCTTACTGTATGCTGACCTCGACGAACCAATTTATATGCGTCCGCCGAAAGGTTTAGCGGCGTTGGCCTCCCAGATGATTCAATCTTGGCCTTGAAGAAGAGCCTATACGACTTAAGAAAGTCAGGAAGTGCATCTGATCCTTGCATGTTCAAACCTCTCGTGCATTGTCTTACTATACGTTGACGATATTATTGTTTGCGGCAAGCGAGAAAGCGATGTACAACACTCTAAGGCCCCCCCAGCTATGGCTAAATGGACTAAGGATGCTGCGGAAAAGAAGGCGGAAAGTGCAAGTACTTCTTCTGGAAGTGGGGGAGCGATTGGTAGTGTAACTAAGTTTGTTGCACCCATACAGGAGTGACGGGGCAGCGTTATCAACGGTGGGGTAGATGGGTGTAGTACTAGGTTTTATGTCGATACTGGAGCAACACCTTCGCTGATAATCAAATCGTTGGCAGAACCCACTAACCTTACAATATCAGCATATAAAAGGGAGACCCTCAAAGGTGTAGATGGCATGGGGCAGTTAACGCCTATGGGAGAAGTTTATGCACGTATTCAGATGTTGACATGGAAAGGTGTCACGAAGGAGGAAGGTCTGGTACTTTAGGTTGTTGAAGAATTCCCCATGAACTGTAATGTTTTGGTAGGATATTTCATTTTACAAAAATTGCAATGGAATTTAGTATGGAAGAGTAGACAACTAGTACTCGTACCAATGACGGATCTAATGGAGGCAGCAACAGAGTTACAGGAATGTGCAATTTTGGGTGCTGTTACTCCGGAAAAGGAGGAAGAGGAAATTCCAGAGTTCATAAAATTAATGAGTAAAAGGGTGAACAGCAGAGTCAAGACTTACAGAGACTCTATGAAAAGTACTGTGAGGCTGAGTGGGTGACGTTGGACAAGGAGTATGAGGTTTGGTCTAAAGACAAAGATCCAGACTTAGACACTTTTGGTATCATATAATTGGGAGAGACAGCAGGTATTAAAAAACAGGAGGTGGAACAACTCATCAAGGACATAGAGAGTGTGTCTTATGATTCAGAACACCCGTATTTTATTGATCTGCCTAATCTAAAATTGTATGAAGAGGATGGTGCTGTTCCACAGTACAGTAGTTAGCATGATAAAGATGAGCGCAAGTTGGCAGCACTGGAGGTGGAAGTCAAGGTGTGGTTATCAGCTGGAATTTTAGAACCTATAGCTAAGTCAGAGTGGTGCTCCGCGCCGCATATGGTGTATAAGACACCAGGGGTTGAACCCGTCACTGTCGACGATTGGCGATGTTGTATTAATCTTAAGCGGGTTAATGGGCAGTTGCGAGCAGTGCCATTCTATATCCCTACTGAAAGGGATATCTGGCTCAAATCAAAGAAAAAAAAACCTATATTACCTCATGTGACCTAGGACAAGGTTTTTACCAGTTCCGCATCGCTAAAAAGTCCAGGAAGTACCTCAGCTTTATTACGCCCTTTGACCGTTTTGCCTTCGTAGGAATGCCGTTTGGCTTGAAGGAAGCCTCTTGGCGATGTCAGCAGGGCTTGGGGGAAGTTTTTTCAGGCCTGAAAGATATAATAGGGTGCACTGATGATATAGCTTTTGCGCACGCTGACGCAAAGGAGCATTGGGATTGTCTCCGTTCCTTTGTGAGCCGTTGTGTCCGATATCGCCTGCAGCTAAGAATATTCAAGTGTGCTTTTGCGCAGTATCACAAGCCGGTGGTAATCATTGGTCATTTGGTGGACTTCAGAGGATCCACTATTGATCCTATACGTATGCAAGCATTGGTCTCTTTAGCCCAGCCGGCCAGTAAGGACTTGTTAAAGTCCTGGTACCATACGGCAGGGTGGTGGTCGGACTACATTCCGAACTTTGCACGCTTGTTGGCCCCATTGTCTCGTCTTCTTAAGGATGATGCTGTCTTTACGTGGGGGTTTGTGGAACGAGCTGCTTTCGTCCAAGTGGGTGAAGCTCTTAGGTCGTGTGCGGTCTTGGTGGAACCTCGGCCGGAGAAATAGCTAGTGCTCTTTGCGGATGCTTGTGAAGGCGTTGATGTCCGAGGAGTACTTGCTGTTCTGCAGGATGTCTGCTATTTGCCAGTGAATTTTTTTTTTTGCTTCGCGGTATGATGCAGCCCAAAGAAATTATGATATTACAGATAAAGAAGCTCTGGCTGTGGTCTACGGGTTTTGGAAGTGTTCTCGGATCTTGCGGCGGGCTCTGTTGCCGATCTGGGTCCAAACGGACCACTTGCCCCTTGTTTCGATGTTTATAAAGCCAAGGGAGTCGTTCGCTGACGATGTTCGTGGTCGTCGCATGGGTCGTAACTATGATGTTGTTCGTGACTATGATGTCCGGAATACACATGTAGCCGATGTTGTGAATCCTGTTGCCGTTGTCTTGTCCCGACTGTGTGTTCAAATTGACCCCATCATTCGAGTCAAGAACCACCATAATATGCTGCTAGTAACTTTTAGTGATCCTTTGGTCCGCATGCTAGACACTCAAGAATATCAGCTGGCATCGCCGTACTTAAGGAAAGCTGAAAAATTGTGGGGTCCGCATTCGACGGATTGCTTTGCTACTACAGGCACTAATTACTGCCGTACTACTGTTCGCCTTCTCTTGATGGTGGCGTCTTCAGTCGCTTTTGGGGGGATCCGACAGTGAACTGGTTTATAAACCCCACATGGACACTTTTGCAGGCTGTCTGTGCTAAGGTGGATGCGGATGGGGCGCGGTGTACGGTGTGTTGGTTTGCCCCTATTGGCCCAAGACGGTGTGGTATTCTGCTATGGTTTCTCCTCATGCTGATGATCCCATTATTGTGCCACGAGTGCATGGGGTATTCAACAGGCATGGTAGGGTGGAAGCTGGCCCTCCGCTTTTCGTCACGCTTTGTAGGCTGGGGCCACGTAATTTTGTGGTTTCCCCTGGGGTCTGGGCCCAGTGTGAGCAGTTGTCACTAATGTCGGATACTGTGAGTGTTCCGCAAGCACCGGTAGCACTGCGTGCTTCACCTCATGTGGTGTTTACACCGACGGAGAGTACCAAACCGGTGCGGTGTTGGGCGTTTCCAAACGTGGCGGCCGCATACATTGGGTCGTGTGTGTCGATGCCTAAGTTGTCGACCACTGTTCTCGAGCGAGCTGCCTTTCGCAAGTACGTTTCTACTCAAGGGGTGTTGGCCAATGTACTTACTCGAGCGGGGCGTGTGAAAGCTTCATAATTGGAAACTACAGTAGTGGATTTGGTGCCATCTGGGGTGACGGTGGGTGAGCAACTCGGGTATCCGGTCCAGTTGAGTGATGACCTTGGGCAGGCGGGTGTTGGTCAGGCTGTAGCGTCTGATCCTGTACTTCCTTCTACACACTTGTTGCTGGAGGCATCTCCTGCAGAGGTCTCCTTGGTTGGTGAAGTAGGGAAGCCTACTGTGCCTGTAGTCGAGGGTGATAGCATACTGTTGTCTGTGGGTAAACGTGTGAGTAAAGATCTCGAGACTTCGTCGCATATGGGGGGCGGTCCAGGGGAGTTGGCCCTCGCACCGCCTAGGAAGCGTCGTCGTGCAGCGCCTTTGGCAGTTGAAGCGTGGCCTATTTTGGAGGCATGTCCATCGCGCTCTCTATGGGGTGTCCATTTCACAGGTCCTCAATTAGTTAAAAGGCTCTTCAGTACGTGCATGTCACTTATGCACATGCCGCACAGTCCAGGCTTCAGCACGTGGTGCATGATGTCATTGGATGGACTGGGTTGCGACCTCAGATTGTAATAGCCGGGCCTCCACATTAGACTATGTTATAAACGTACTCTTAGGCAGTACGAGGAACTTAAGTTTCCTAAATGGGTTTTAACGGTTTTATCAATTAATACCTTTTCCATTTTACATATCAGATATTTGGACAAGGCCATTGAAAGGCCCCAGTAAAATACCAATCATAAGATTTGGTCTAGTTCTATTAATAGAACTATATATGTATTTTCCAAATCTTTTTATATCTGAATACTTCGGTAGCGAGATGGCTCAACCGAATATAGGTTTCTAGGGACTATTAGCATTACCTAGTTTAACCTCCGTTCAGCCAACCAGATGTGCCAGTCTTATGAAGGCTATGTCGGTAATTTTTGATAAGTGGCAAGATATTGGTTAATGCAATAACTATGGACATCAAGAGTATCTTTTTCTTTTTACTTTTCTTTTTTTTTAAAGACAGGATTTTATGAGTCTCTCGGATTCGCCCCTACGAAACATACCATAGTTCCTAATAGAGCGACAACGAAGCACTAAATAAAATCCCTTCGGCGAACACAGTACTGGGAGGATTAAATTTTGGGCAATGTCTCAGCCTCACAATCCCCGAGAGTATTGCTGTTTTCACGAGGCATACCTAACTTTACTACAAGACTCATTCCGTTTATTTATTTCGAATTTAACTATACTTAGACTTAACCTAAGCATTTAATTACTCTAAGGCGTTAATATCGCCTTGATAGACCGAAACTTACACATTATAAAGTTAGCAAAGGAATTAATTACTTGACTACTTAAACGTAAAGGTAGATAACTACCACGAAATTTTTCTTAAGCACAGTCATTCCTTAAGAGAATAAGACAGAAGTCATAAGTTAAGATTTTGACAAAGAAAGACAATGCGCCTAAAAAGAAAAGCAAGGCCGAATGTAAAAAGATTGAAAAAGAAGCTGCTAGAAGCAAACCACAGCTGCTGCCGATACGTCTAATTGCACCGTAGCCGAAGCACTTGTCTCCGACAATAATAGTCAGGACAATGCCTCGGATAAGGATTTAGCCACTCCGATTAAGAAAACTACTCCTACAGATAGAGCCCGAGGGCCAACTATTGCCTCAACTTCGAAGCTTGCATTTACGAAGCCAAGAAATGAGACAAGGGACACATCTCAAGACGCCCCAACTAATTCTTCTGACGAAACTCAGAAAGAAAAGTCCCCAATTATAGGGGTCAAAGACGATTTTCAGAAGGTACCTATACCGGAACCAGAAGAGGAGGCAAGCTCAAGTGGCAAACCCGATTCTACGTCCGAGACCACTGAACCAACGCGCATAAGTAAGCTAATTACTGAAAACACTGATCTTAAGAATCAGTTAGCCGCACTTATAAAAGGGATGACAGTTGAACATGTAGATCGAATGTATAGATCAGGAAAACATACACAGCACTTACGCGAGCATGTTTCTCCGGGCACTACTGAAGCCCTAGAGAAGTGGACAGAACGTCGACTGGCAATTACGCCCGAAAAGCGTAAAGGCCTGAGCGCTACACCTATGACAGATGAGCCTGATGTGCTCAGCATATCTATACCTTACGGGGTACTACCACCAGAACTTCAGGCTAATTACTCGTCTGTTGTAACACCCGGCCATGGGTCGCCCGTCCTTGAGGGTATTATAGACCCAGAGGCAGGTAAAAATACTCCGCCACCTTTGCCCAACTGGGATGACAATCGTCGGAAACCAGTTAAGACTGGGTATGTTATCCAGACGCATGAATCACTCAAGATTATAATACCAACTACTATCCGAGGAACAAAGCACCAAAAGGCCTCGACCATGGACTTTACAAGGGGTAATAAACACTCCCGTAAACGTGTTAACGATGTCGAATTTAATCGCTTCGACCGCACCGCATTACACCAGCCCGCAGAGAATTTACACTATGACGAGGTGACCGAATTTAATAAATCGGTCGACGATTACACCATTAAGGTGGAAATTGCCTATGACGAGCACCGTGCTGATGACGTATCATATTATGCTAATATGATCGCGATCAAGCAGAAGCGCATCGATCGGCTACTTCAGGCCCAACGTGGACAAGACCACAGGGATAACCAAAAGTACAAGGGACAGATCAGTCGACTTAAGTCGAACTGGGATGCCAACAGCAAGCAGGTCGAGTTTATGAACAAACCTGGTATAATGCTCCTCCTAAGGCTAAGTCGGAGGCGTCCGTTGCTATTTCAAACGGCACGCCATCGACTGGTCCTTGTACAACCGGAGCTTGTTGGACTGCGTGCTTGAGCGCTTTAAATGCGTCATCACACTCTTTAATCCACAAGTCTCCTAGTTTACCTTAGTGACAACTTAAGTGTCCAAAAGGTTTAAGGTAAACAGCTAAGTGTGGTACTCCATCTGAAAAGAAGTTTACAAACCCACACATGCTGTTCACATCTCTTCATGTAGTTGGTGTTCGCCAATCTAACAGGTGTTCCACCTTACCGAGGTCGATTTTAATACCTTCCCCAGATATATGGTAGCCTAAGAGCTGTTTTTCGCTTATTGCGAAGTGGCATTTCTTCTCGTTAATCTTGAAGTTTTGCTCGTTGAGTCTCTTAAGGACTCGTCTGACTAATGCGACGTGTTTGCCGCTAGTTTTAGAGAAGATGACTATGTCATCTATATAGACTTGCACGTTAGGCATGTCTGCAAAAATTTCCTCCATTACTTGTTGGAAGAATGCTGGTAAAGTGTGCAACCCGAAAGGTGCACCTCCGAACCTGTATTGTTTACCTTTCCACGTAAAACTAAAGTATTTACGATGTGGTTCATATATCGGCATTTGATGGTATCCTTGTGTAAGGTCTATAGTTGTAAATACTGTAGCACCTTCCATCCTTCGCAGTAGCTCGTTAATACGAGGTAAGTGAAAGCTATCGGTAATAGTTTATTTATCGGACTCATATCTAAACATACTCTGACTTTCTTAAACGATCCGTCAGAGTTATGTTGGTCTACAGCTAGCAGTGCCAAGTTAACTGGCGTCTGTTGATAGTTAACTTCTATCACTCCATCAGCTAGCCATTTCTCAACTTGTTCTTTTACCACAGCCTCGTGTCTCCAGGATACATAGTTCCTTGAGGGACACTTTAACTGTGTAAAATCTACCTTGGTTAAGTCAAGGCTGATATATCCGTCGTTAAAGCGGAATTTTTGCCCAATCTGTGATATCTATTTTCTTACTAACAAGAATCAGATCCATGATTTTGTTCGCAAAGTCAGGTATTAATGCCTTGACTGTGTCTGATGGGGGCTTATATGGATTCAGACAGTTATCTTCTGATTTATTCTTTAATAAATCTATGTTAGTTGGTAGACCAGTTACGGTTATACCTAGAGTGAGTAAATCACTCATTCCGACTATAATGTCGTACTTCTGTGACATTTTAACTATCACAGCTTGATTAGTTATACTCCTATCATCGGTCAGGGAGATTTTAACATCTGTGGCCATGGTATCACATTTAGCAGTTTCATCATCAGCTAAAATGAGGTGAGTTGTTTGTGTTCTCTTTTCGATATCTTTCATTAATGCAAAGCGATCGAATATATATGAAATTTCTGAACCAGGATCAGTCAACGCAAGGATTTTATTTCCACTGCAATATAGAGGGATTGTTACACGCTCATCTAAAGAGTCGTTGTATTGTCTGTGTAACGATTGTACCTGGTAGTACCTTCACTCCAACTTAAAGTTGGGCTTTCTGTCACAAGACGTAGTGTGATAGCCATTGGTCTTCTCACACTTGTTACACTTAGTAAGAAAGTGTGTACAGGTGGATGCATGTCTACCATTCCAATTACCGTTAGGGGTTAACTGGTACATGTCATACCCACACTGTGCGTCGGCACATTTCTTAACCTCCTTAAATGGAGGTTCCATGTCCTTCGCTCCCGCGCGTGCCCGTTTATAGGTCGCGTGGATAGAGTGGATAGAGTGGAGTCGCGAGCACGTGTATGTTGGGGTCTCTCGTTTGAGGTCTGCCTGGATACACACCCGTGATCGGTGTGCTCCCGCGGCTTCTTAACAGCCGCTTTTCCCTTCGATGTTACTCAGTGTGCGGGGGAAAGGGTGGGTACACTATCATAAAACTGTTCCCACGTAAGTCGGGATAGATAAAATTTTGTATCATGTCCCTTGTCTCGAGCCTCAGTAGCGTATTTACGGCGCAACTCGGTGTACAAACTTTCACGGTCGTTGTTCCCTATGTTATTACCAAACACATGCATAACCAGGAACTCGTACCATCGCTGCGCTTTGTCCTTTGTTATATCTGGACGTTTAAGGTCGGCATCAAGTTTCAGAATATAACTCTGAATAGGAGCTTTCTCAACTGGTTCAGTTAAGATTGAGCTCAGACCTGGACTTCACATGTCCTTGCTTAATAAGGACGTAACCAACCAACACACAGATGGCCAGTCACGACAAGTGCAGGATCAGGTAACTTGTTCCTGTAGGGTCAAACGACTGCATCAAAACAGAACTCCATTGCTGGGGAGCGATATCATACGTCTCCAGCATGACCGTAAACGCATTAAGCGTACGGGTTAGCGTGTCGAGGTCATGGTTGTTTATAAACTCGACCTGCTTACTGTTGGCATCCCAGTTCGACTTAAGTCGACTGATCTGTCCCTTGTACTTCTGGTTATCCCTGTGGTCTTGTCCACGATGGGCCTGAGGTAGCTGATTGATGCGCTTTTGCTTAATCGCAATCATATTGGCAAAATATGATACATCATCAGCATGGTGTGTATCATGGGCGATTTCTATTTCAATGGTGTAATCGTCGACCAATTTATTAAGCTCGGTCACCTCGTCAGAGTGGAATTTCTCTGCGGGCTGGTGTAATGCTGTGCGATCGAAGCAATTAAATTCAACTTTATTAACACGTTTACTGGTTTGTTTTTTACCCCTTGTAAAGTCCATGGTCGGGGCCTTTCGGTGCTCTATTGCTCGGATAGTAGTTGGTAATATAATCTTGAGTGATTCATGCGTCTGGATAACATACCCAGTCTTAACTGGTTTTCGACGATTGTCATCCCAGTTGGGCAAAAGTGGCGGAGTATTTTTACCTGCCTCTGGGTCTATAATACCCTCAAGGACGGGCGACTCATGGCCGGGTGTCAGATGAGTAATTAGCCTGAAGTTCTGGTGGTAGTACCTCGTAAGGTATAGATATGCTGAGAACATCAGGCTCATCTGCCATAGGTGTAGCGCTCAGGCCTTTACGCTTTTTGGGCGTAATTGCCAGTCGACGTTCTGTTCACTTCTCTAAAGCTTCAGTAGTGCCCGGAGAAACATGCTCGCGTAAGTACTGTGTATATTTTCCTGATCTATACATTCGATCCACATGTTCAACAGTCATCCCTTTTATAAGTGCGGCTAACTGATTCTTAAGATCAGTGTTTTCAGTAACTAACTTACTTATGTGCTTTGAGTAGATTCGGGTTTGCTACTTGAGCTTTTCTCCGCTTCTGGTTCCGTTATAGGTACCTTCTGAGATTTGCCTTTGTTCTCTATAATTGGAAACTCCCTTATAATTGGGTAATTTTCTTTCTGAGTTTCGTCAGAAGAAATGGTTGGGGCGTCTTGAGACGTGTCCCTTGTCTCACTTCCTGGCTTCGTAGATGCAAGCTTTGAAGTTGGGGCAATAGTTGGCCCTCGGGATCTGTCTGTAGGAGTAGTCTCCTTAATCGGAGTGTGTACATCCTTATCCGAAACATTGTCCTGTTGACTATTATTGTCGGAGACAAGTGCTTCGGCTATGGTGCAGTTAAACGCATCGGCAGAGGCGGCGGTTACTTCTGCGGCAGTGCTAGTGACTTCTCTCTCCGTCTTCTTCTTTTCAGCTTTACGCTTCTTAGAAGGGATATTGTCTTTCTTGGACATAATCTTAACTTATGACTGCTAGCTTGTCTCTTAAGGACTAGCTTGGACAAGAAATTTTGTGGTAGTTATTCTACCTTTACGCTTAAGTAGCCTAAGTAATTAATATCTTTGCTAACTTTAAAATGTGTTAGATTCGGTCTATCAAGGCGATATTAACGCCTTAGGGGAATTAAACGCGTAGGTCAAATCTATGTATCGTGATAATTTCAAAGTATATAAACGAAATGAGTCCTTTAGTAAAGTTATGTATGCCTCGTGAAAACAGCAATACTCTGAGGGATTGTGAGGCTGAGGCATTGCCTATATATAGTCCTCTCAGTACTGTTTTCGCCGAAGGGATTTTATTTAGTGTTTCGTTGTCGCTCTATTAGAAACTATGGTATGTTTCGTTGGGGCGAATGTAAGATTCGGTCTAATAAAGGCGATACTAATGCCTTAGAATAAATAAACGCGTAGGTAAATTCTAAATA
>NW_014040035.1:0-4240 GCF_001186125.1 Sphaeroforma arctica JP610
CATATAATACAAGTATAACAAAATATCCACCTACCTCGAGTACCACCAAGCCGCAAGTACGGCGTGGGCGACCGTCGACCTGATCTGTTGGAAAGTGAAAACTGGCCCTTTGCCATACTCACAGGAGACACCAACTGGGACTCCATCCAGGACGCATTCAACGACGAGTCCATTTGATTGGTCGTTGGGGGGTGGGGGTGTGATGGTTCGCTCACAAAGGTGCCTGCATATGACGCAACGAGTATTTACGCGTTTGACGGTTTGATTTTGCACCAGAATCTGATATGTCAGCGTTGTATAAATGTGCTGGATGTTGGGCGTGCGCGAGATACCGAACTGAATGTTGAAACTGTGTGGCGTATGTACACACCAGAGCCGCCCCAGGGGACTGCACGGTATTCGAAGATAATCTGAAACCGAGTTTATGAGATAGCAGCTTATGCGGGCGTTTCGTGGTGTATGAAAAGTCTAGATCGCACGTGCCACCCCTCTGTCCTATAAATAGATTGTCCTGTCGTTTGTTAGATTGCATTGTCGTGACGTAGGTGGGTGCTGCTCGCTTGCATAGTAGGACATACCTGTCATATGCGGCGTGGTGGGCAACAGGCGTGGAGTGCTGGTCATATTGGCGCCAGAGCTCAGCGAGTTTCTGAGATGCCCGGTCCCCCCAACACCACTCTGGGGCGAGCCCATGGTGAAATCGTGTTCGTTGCTATGGTTACCATTGTCCACCAATGAGGTTTCTCCAATAGCGCTCGCATCCACGAACGAGTGTTGGCCGAAGTTCTGTGCATTATGGCTGTCGTCACTACCGCCCTCGTCTTTGTCTTGTTCATCTTCTGCACCTGCACCCACTAAATTAGGGCCGAAAATGCCCGATCCATTCCCCGACGCAAAAACGGGCACCTGACTCCCATGCTCCATCATGCTGGAGTGTTTTGCATCCTCAAAATCTGTCGGCGATGATGTCCTCTTCTCATTGGCCGATGAAGAGACATCCGCGCCTTCTGATTGGTTAGCGTTTCTCTCGGCCAAAGATATCACCTCAGCGACATTCGCGCCCGGTTTCCAATTTGCGTCCTGCAAGGTGAGATATATGTAGTTAGTTTTATCATTGGGAATAGGGTGAAGAAGAATCGAGTTGTTGTCAGCAGCGATATTTTACTTTCATCACAGAAAAAGAGCGAACTCGATTGTAATACAGAAAAGGTTGATACCCCCACGGTACTGAGACCAATACTCTAATCTCTGAAACTATCATAAGACACTACTAAACTTAAGGCTAAGGCTCGCTCACCTGAACAATCATACCTCTGATACAATTCACAAACGTCAAACAGATATACACATTTGTAGTCTTGCATACATCTCACACCGCCTTAAGTACCATCTCTACAGTCCCCACAGCACCGTTGTCCGCCTGTGCCGCGTCGCTGCCCAATGGCACCGAACTTTCTCCTACTCCCACCGGTCCACTATGACTCATCGGAGCATCTCCCAGTCCAGCCATACTCTCTCCTCTGGCTTTGTCTGTAGCTGTCACTGTGGCTGGGCCTGTGATGGACGGTTTGATTGGCTCAGCTACTTCGTTTAGACTCGCCAAGAATGCGGAGGATGTGGTAGGAAAACTCTCGTCGCTCGCCGGCTCGTCCGCGAGCGAGGTGAAGATCACCTGGTCTCCGGTTTGCGATTCTTCCTGGAAATCGGGACATGTTTTGGACAGATTAGGTGAAAGTAGAAACATATTTATAGGTTGACCTCAAACAACTCGCCTGATCGACCCGAGCATGCGGCCCGATAGTCCCGACTCTGACGGTGTATTAGTTAAGTTATCTATACGGTGAACTATGTAAGAACCCGGGGGAGCCTTGAACCATAGGCCTATCTATGACCTACCTACGGCTGTGCAACCGGTTTATTCGAGACATACCGAACTTCGCCTACGCGCCCCTACACAACATTACAAGCCAAGGACTACACACCGTCGGAAGACCATACCTGAGAATTGGCCACCTGCCACGACTGCGACTGTGATTCCGGCTGTGCCGATCTGTAGCTTGACACCGCCAGCGGCACTGCAAACACGTTCTGATTGGACGAAGAACCGCCTGTGCCTGCGTTCACCCAAAACCAAAAGTCAGAACAAAAAATCGGGAAAATGGGACCCAAACGACATGAAATTCGATATATAGATTCTGTGACCTCATAGTTAGCCAGAGTGTGCGTTTATACCAGAGGTGTAGCTTCCTTATAATCCGTGTCGCTGTAGTCCTTGACTGGTTTTAGGGTTTTAGGGTTTTAGGGTTTTATCTATGTGTATAGTTGACTGTGATCTGGTCCCTACTTGTGCATACCTCTACCGTTTTAACCCTCTCGGATCTGCGACTCCTACGCTTCCCAATACCATCACGCGCGCTCATACGACTAGGACATGCCACGCTCGGGTGAACAATTGAACTTTAACACAACACACTTTCATAGAAGGTTGCAATTGTTTTTCACCATATAACCCCCCCCACACACACACTCCCCCCCAGGGTGTGCAAGTCTGTAGCAAACACTCACATCCAGCTTGTGCTCGTAACATATTGGCTATACCCTAACCGGAGCTTTTAGTTGCTGTGTACAAACCTTCGCTCCTGCGTCCAGCAAATGTACAGCTTAACCTTGTACACATGCCTTGCCATAGAATCAAGTACCGATTAGCCTCACATTTACCGCCTGTTATATACGTTGTGTGACACCCGCATATACACACGACTATCTTTCCTGAGTCCTCCAGATATCCCAAATATACCCCCGGCGTGGTCTGGTGCATACAATTTAATACCGGACAGACACATATGCAGCAGCCAGCACACATACAGCATGATGTGGTTCTGATAAGTGTACGCCCAGTGAGTACACCAGTGATCGTTGTTTCCATTGGAGGTGTATGTGTGTATGCTTGTATGTGTGGCTCATGTCCGGGTAGGCATGGGTATGTGCATGGATAAGGGCCGATTATTAAACATGACAGGTCTCAGAACAACCCGATTTGTGAAGAAAGGGGGGGGGGTGATCGCTCCCCAAAGGGTACGCTTTTTAGTTTGCGGCTGTACTTTTGCGTACGTCTCCCAACTTATCTGAGAAAACATATACTTAGGAATTGAATACCCCCTCGCAAATCATTTCGTTCTGATGCCTGATATTATTTAGTAAGCCCCGCTCGCAGGTACATGGTGTGTATTAAGTTTCAACTCCCCCACCCTGAACCCTAATGCACCCTATAAACTCGCACGCCCAAATGCGTGTACCACAAATATGGCTTGCGACAACCACATCGATCGTTTGAGATAGTATCCTTTCGGTACTACGCCCCTCATGCATTGTAACACACCAACTAAGCTCGCCTACCTACGCAAGCAAGCCAAAATATATAGACCTACGTAACATTTAGTATAAAAAAAGGTGTGATAGTATATCGGTGGTATATTAGTGTTGCATAGCAACGATAAAAAGCGAACGTTTATATCAGCGAACGTTCATATCCAAGTCATATAACACCTTAGACTGTATGATAGTACACCGAGTAGATAGACTTGCGATATTTTAAAAACGACATATTGCGAACGTATATATTTAAGTCGAACAAACCCTTGTTCGCACTGGTATGTCGGATTCGAAAGAGCACCACTGTGTCGCAAACATATTGAATATGCAACACATATGTGTTCACATTCAATCGAGCACGAAGTCTGTCCCTTTTCCAACGAAGAATGGTATCGCCTCCGTGGCAGAGAGGATATGCATCTACATCACCTACGAGTATACGTAAACGCACTTCCCTAGCGCCTATACACTGCCGTACACCACGATGTAGATATCATATACACACAATACCTGCAGATCATACAAGTCAGCACAATCAAATGTTGAGTATGTGTGGCTTGTCGGGGTTGGTTGTTGACAACATCGCGTTACAGAAAAAGTGAACGCACTCGCTAAGATACACATACGCAATCTCTTCACAATGCATCGTTAAATTCACGTCCAAAGCGAGTACTGGGGTTATACGAGGGCTAGTATAACACAGCATACGACGGAACAATCAGAAAATGGGTGTTCAGGTGGTCAAACGGAATGGCATAGTCTCCGATCCGGACCGGTGGCAGCTCGCCGGTCAGCAGATCTTCAGAGCAATATTATAGGCTATCATACCTAACAACACCACAGAACAATCGATATAGTTACCTAATTT